>NW_015114657.1:98499-116480 GCF_001443285.1 Poecilia latipinna
AGATTAGTCTTTTTGCCCTCCAGTGTTGTACGCCTGCGCAAAAACCTCAAAATTGTTAGGAAAAGTGGAAGGTTTGGTTTGAGGGTCTTTATTCCATATTGCATGATTTGTATTTTTGGCCCATTCTGGGCTCCTTGATTGTATGATAATTTATCTTGGAGCACTAATTTACCCCCTGCCAGTCACTTTAACTATTGGACCACTTTGTGAACCCGCACTGAGAATAAGAAATGAGCTAAAGTCTTAAACAAGTGGGTTTTCCCCTCAGTATTCTTCTGGATTTAAAAAAAAATTTACCTGTGTTTTGTGCTTTTAATGAGACGTTATTCTAAAGAAGAAAAAGAAAATCTACAAAATTATATACAGCCAATGAGATTCTTTCAAAATCACATTGGTTTGTGATGAGTCCCTCCTATGCAACTCGTATAATAACTACCTGCTGTTCTGATTCCTGGGTCCTGTGGTTGGGGGACATTTAGACTTATTTTGCCATTGCTTATTTAGCCACGGGAGGCCTATTAATTTCAGCAGGGCCCTGTCCCTCTCAAGGGGCAATCACTATCCACAGCACGCTCATCCCATTGTTTAGTTCCATTTACATCTGTGGTCAATGAGTAATGACAGCCTCAACACAATAAAAACACAAACTCCACACGTTGCACGCTGAAAGATACACATGGGGCTGAGAGCAGATTTCCCAAAGGAAGGGCTGGCAAAAAAAGAGAAAAGAAAATGGGAAAATGGAATTTCTGGGATTTCTGTGCTTTAGCTGCAGAAAATTATAATAAAAAGCTGCATAATGCCAAGTGAAGCTTTAACTTCCCTTTGTGAATCTCCGCCCTGTTAGGAATGCTGCTGGTACGGCTGGTGTTTTGGCAACCTCCCAACCGTATTTGACCCATTAAATTAGCCACATAGCCTGATATTTCTCTCCATCGGGCGCACAGGCTCCTGGTTCCTCCGTCTCTGCTAACACGTATCATAGAGTATTAACCTTTTTCTGTTACATGGCAAACACTCCAGATGGCACAGCAAAATAACAGCTGTCAATTTCAAGGCAGTGCCTTCTTGGTGGAGTTTTTCCCTTTAGGTCTTTAGAATCTCTAAAGAGCTCTTTCTTCTCTTTTTTTTTTTCCATAAGACATAATAAGAGAACTGACGTGCTGTTTCAGATCGTAATGAATCAAATGTTAGAGAGGAGCAGGAAGCGTGTTTTCTCTGAGGGAAAGCGCAGAGGTGTTGCAGAGTCGGTGCAACAGTCAGCTGTGAATTAGTGGATATGTGGAAGGTGGTTTGCACATTGAAATGTAGGATGAGGGTTTCCCTTCTTGAGCCCAAGTGACTGCAGCAGTCATGAGATGGAGTCCCCCGGTGGCCTCTCTCAGCTGCCACTCTGGTTAAATTAAAACTGAGGCCACCACAATGTATTCCCCCATTGTGGGTCTAAAACGGAGGGAAGTTGTATTTGGCCCAAGTGACGGCTGGGGAATTCTACTGCTTGCAGAGTCCCATTTGCCTTATTTACATGATAAAAGCTGGAGAAGAGGAAAGTCTCTAACCCCGGGGGCTTTTTCTACTTTTTTTTTTTTTCATTTATTCATTTCTTTACCAACCTCACCTAGATCAGAGGAAAGTGATAAAATCCCTGCAATTTGGATTTATCTCGACATGCTCTCGGGGAATTGCCTCTGTGCAGGTCATGTGCGTCCACCCACATAAAACTCTGCACCGAAGGAAGGAGAGCGTTGCACATACAATTCTGAGCAAAAAGTCCTGAATCATTTGTCTGCTTCTTTTTTGGATACTTTTAGTATCTAAAACAAATGTCTTAATCTCTTTTTAATCTTGGTAGTTATTATAAGATATGCTGGACTTAATATTTATTTAGCCACTCGGTCTGCTTTTTCAGACACTCTCAGGATCTGGATCGTTTTGTCAAAATGTTTTATTTATTTGCTCTTTAATCCTCCAAATGCAGCGTCGAAATCACAAGAGCGACATAAAAAAAAAGCCTTTTCCATATTTTTGAAATAATAACTCAGAAAAATGGGTCCATGCGCTCAGTTACAAAAGCACTGAATAAACCTTCGCTATTTATAAATTGTATGTGTGTCTGCTTTTTGGTTCTAAGTATACAAGAAGAGCTTCATGGTAGACCAGCAAGAAGGTCCTAAGTTTGAATCCCAACCTATTTCTGCATGGACTTTGCTGTTATCCAGGTGCACTTATGTGTTCTTCCTGGGTTCTCCGGCTGACCACAGACCCAAAACATGACTGTAAGGTAACTTGGTCTCTCCCATGATCCCCTGTGACGGACTTGTGGCCTGTCAACGGTTTACCCTGCTTCTCACTCTACGAACCGACTCTAGGAGCCGATTCGTATAGGTGAATAATCGGAGTGTTCACGCGCATGTGCTGCATGGTGTGTTGTCTGTCTGTGATGAAGGGGAGCAAGGATTACAAACACAGCACACAGTGAAAGAGGAAAACAGCAGAAAGGGAGATGTGCACATGAGACTCTGCAGAGACAAGAGAAGGTGAAAAAACGAGTGACTGCAAGATAAGAATAAAGTGTCTCATTGCTAGCAAGAAGTTAGTGGAGGCTGCCCAGTTATTGTGCAAATACCAAGCATGTCTGAGCAGAGTGAATTCTCTGTGCTGAAGAAGACAAGACAAAATTCAAAGAGTATAAAAACTGCAATGTGAATCTTTGCAGTTTCATCAACTGTCTGTATGTTGGCCAAAGCGATGGAAGACATACACAGTACTGCACCTTCCACAGAGGCCATCTATCGCTCTCACGCTGTGCCTTTTAACTCAATTTCCCACCTGGCTTGAGCTGACGGTGACACGTGGAAGTCAATTCCAATAGCAGCTCCTTAAAGCGCACATTTAATCGAGAAAAGTCCGCCGTCTAACCTGAACGGACTTCATCAATCGCAAAGTTAGGATAAATCAATGCTGGATTGACTGAAGTTCTGCTGCTCTCTTTCAGGGGACACTGCTTTGTCTATACGCGGAGGTCTTCCACACCTGACACACCTAAACGATTCTGGTCTAGCGGCATCGCAGCGAAGCACGTATCTGATCCTTGCTCACTTTTCTTCCACAAGAGTTTTTAATGCCACAGGTTTTCTCACCCAAAGCAGAGAGAGAGAGAGAGAGAGAGAGAGAGAGAGCAGACAGCTGGAAGTCAATTCCCCTCCCAGTTCTTGAGATCTCATCTCTGTTAGATCTCATCCTCTGTAATTTTTCTAATCTATGAAAGTTGGTCAATAGCAAGTGTCACTGAGACAAAGTGTCCTAATTAGAAAATTAACTTGCAACAACACTTTACCACTGCAAACATGGGTTGACTCAGACACAAATGAACAAATGCTGGTGTGATGAAACCTGAAAAATACACATTAGTACATTTCTGTGACTGCCTCATCTAACTGTAATTTCTCTAATTAGCAGTACGCCTCTTACATCTGCCAATGCCTTCCTCATATTCCCCCCTGCAACTCTGTCAAAATGGTATCCTCCCCCTTAAAGATTAATTGAAGCTGGGATAAAACAAAATGGTTCCCAGGGGGGTGTCCCACTGTTTGTTATTCATGTGGGCCTGAAAACAGCAACAGTAAATCCTCTAAGTTGTTGTTAAGCTGGGGATATTACCATACGTGTGCCATTTCCATAGACTGACAGCTCCCTCTGGATCAACTGGGGACTATTGATCTTGCAGCACTCCATTTCAAGTTAATTGTGCTTGAAATGAGGTCCACACTCCCAGGCATACCTTTGTTTGGAAGGTGGATATTCATTTTTATTTGGCAGGATGTTGATATCGGAGACACGGGAAATATTCCATATTTCGTTTGTGTTTATCCTACAGAGGCAGTTTCTCTCACAGTGATTGGTCAAAAAGTCGTGCAGGGATAATGCATTAACAACCACAGCTTGGCTTTGGTCGTGGTTTTCTTTGTTGTGATTGGACAGGAATAATGCTCCTCCTTTGTGGGGAAGGAGGGACATTATTTTACTCTTGCAGTAAAAGAGTTTGATATCCAAACAGAAACTTGGAGAGTAAGCAAAGTGACTGTGATTTTTCACTGATCATACCTGGGAACAAAATGGTTTAAAGTTAAGTTACAGGGTAGAGTCAGAACCATATATTGTGGGATATTTATTGAGAACAAAAAAAAAAAACACGTGACCTATCATACTGACTTCTGAAACCATATATGTGCTTCAGTTTCCTTGCAATGTAACTTTGTACAATTTTTGGTGTTTTCCAAAGCCGGGAGTTTCAACATAAGGCAGCAGATTATAAGTTTTAGATGTTTGTGCAAAACTTTTTTTTCATTTTCACATACAAATTAATACATTTGCTTCTCATCAGCTTCTTACCATTATCTTCTAACATGAACAAACATTGGGGTAATCTGTTTGTTTTGTGTGAACAAGGGAAAATCCTGCTGAGATGTTTGGATTAACTACGATGTAATGGTGTAATTAAGTCATTCGGTTTCAATAACATATTCATGAGTCATCAGCTGAATAAAGATGGATACAATACACAAAATCTGCTCTACAGATCACTGGTTCCTAGTTCAAGCCAGTCTAGTTCATTCAAACAACGGCAAAAGAAAGAGCACTTATACTGGGACTTTTCCAGTCAATCCCCAAGCAAAGATGTGCTCAGCAACAATTTGGTTTTAACTACAGCTAATTGTTATTCCTGAGGTAAGGTTTAAACGACCCACAACCTGTATCGTGTTTACTCTGAGCTGAGATGACAGAGGGCCTACACCTTCTTCCAACCAACCCACTTTAGAGCTGGGCCTAAAAGGAAGAGATGACTAAGTTGAGGTTTGAATGGAACATCTGAACAATCTGATTGGCTAATAGCGAGGAAGGCATGAAGGTAAATCTGTATACTGTAAATGTGTAGTGAGAAACAAGCTTTGAACAAATCAAATTATCATCTATAATGTTTTTTGTTTTGTTTTTTGTTTTTTTTTGTAGTTATTGTGCATAGTGTGAAGGGGGAAATGATAGTAGGTCAGTGATCTCTCACCCAGATGCTTATGATGATCAAAATAGTTTGGTTTGCTTGTTCTGCATATAATCTGCCTTAATCTAGCAGCGTTGTGGTTGAAGGTCTGACCATACAACCCCAGAGCAAGTTGGTAAATGTCTGCTTTATGTTGAAAGGATGACAAATATTCCAAAACCACTACTAATAATAATAATAATAATACTACTTATCATAATATTTGGCAATATTGTAGAGATTTTATAATTTCTGAAATGTTCTTCAGCCCTAATATTCAAGAGCAAATGTTTCCACACCTGAAAATCTAATGTAAAAAGTAATGTATAAGTACCCCAATTCCCCCTGCACCCTCCTTATTGTCCTCCCTGTGCTGTTTTATATATGAACATAAAACATCTGTAATTTAGTCTAATTGCTTTGGTTTAAAACAACAACAAAAAATCAACAATTATTATTTTGCCATTTAACCTTTGCCATGTGGTTTTGATTATGATACACAAACTCAAGCAAAAATATGAAAGAAAGACAATATTTTTTTTTTTTCCCAGTAGTTCTCAAGTGGTTACTCTTGTAAGAATTAGGCACCTGTCTATTTGTGATTCATGTCTTCACAAATTTAGCTTTAAAAAGATTTCCACACTGTGTCTGTTCACTGAAAATACTGAAAATAAGCCACCAAATTTGTGTTTCTTTTAGCCAAAGAAAGAAAGAATGAATGAATGAAAGAAGAATAAGCAACTTCTTTCATTCAGCTCCCTGGCAGTGCACAGCGCCAAGTGGGAATGGCAGCATTTTATTACTTCAGTGCTTCAAAGAAAACTCCAGGCTCTCCAAAACGTTTTCTGTGGCATTTCATTAAAGGAGTAAGCATCACGTGGAAAGAGTTTCGAAATTGTAACTTTTTAAACCTTCGCAGCGTATATCATGTTCTGACTAGCTCTGTGTTGCTTTCAAATGTTAGCTCATTTTAAAGATTTAAACAGAAAAAAATAAGAAAAATAAATAAATTTCAGCAGAACTCAGTGAACTACACACAGAAATGAGAGCCAACATTTCATTTACTCATATTTTGTGAACATTCAAACAGTCTAAATAAGAAACCTCGAAAGCTACTTAAGGGCTCAGGATTTCCCCCACCTTGCCAGCCCTTGTTTTAATTCCTAATCACAAAGAAACGGTCTGGCTCGTTTTACACTCACAGGAAGGTGAACTTTGCCTCTGGAAATTCCCTTTAAAAATGGGGAAAGTTTCACAGCTTTACACGTGGAGTATTATCCCTGTCATGATTATGAGCAAATTGGATTAAGGTGTGTTTTTACGGACGTGTTTGACAGTCCAACAGAAACGGAGAGCGCGAGTGTTCAGAGTAATAAAGCTTAGTACAGCCTCATTAGGAAAAAAGATAAAACAGAGAGGTAAATTCAGAAGATTCTGCAATTATCCCTGATAGAAAACTCTAATATTTCCCAATCCTGTTTAGAACTCAAAAAGCCAAAGAAGACAAAAACATCTAGTGACAGCATCATTCCCAATCCCAGGACCGTTTTGGAATATTCCCACTGCTCATTCCTGCGAGGCAAATAGCACTTTGCTGCATCGAGAATGGATGCAAATTCCATCTTCCCCAGTAATCATTCCCACATGAGTCCGATGTCCCCGACTGTTGCTGGAACCGTATCTGTTTGCAATATCAGACGGCAACAAATAAAATGTGTGTAATGGAGGACATTAGAGAGGGCCTGTGCATGAAGGCAGGATTTAATTTGCATGGCAGATTAGGCTTTTTTTAGTCCCACTAGAAGGGGCCCGGCCTGCGGGGCAAAGTCACTGTTTTCCTCCTCTACTCTGTGTGTTTTATTCCTTTATTAGTGGGATCTGCTCGCTTCAAAACCATTAATTCAATTGTGTCAGCTCGTATATTATCAGCTCTCAAATCCAGGATGAAAATAGTTAACAATTAGCTCTGGCACCATGCTGATCTCAATACTGGAAGTGCAATAAATGCGCAATTTCGTTTGTAAAAATAAACTGTTTCTTTTTTTTTTTCTTGCTGTCTTTATTTTCTTTTTCCACCAGCTTGCAAAGTCAGTAAAATCCATCGCTTTTGCATTTACCGAGTGCTGAAAAATGATTCCCAAAGTGTTGTATACAAAACAAAATACATGTTACATCTTCCAGGCTACCTATTTCCAAATCCCAGTGGAGACTAGAAAGATTGAAAGAGAAAGCACGGCTGGAGGCTTTTTGGTCTCTGCCCTCTGTGCACTGGCCTGACTGGGGCCGAGTTACGCTTCGGTGCCCTGGCGAGCCACAGCTTTACACAGGCAGCCTAATACACACACACTCACAGCTGGGGTTACCAGTTATTAGACAGCGAGAGGAAGGAGCCAAGTGCACACTTTCACAAAATCACGCATTCATAAATACATTTACACTCCCTAAACTCTCCACTCTACAAGATGCAACTCAGTGACATGGAGGCAAGCAGCTTTGACAGCTTGAGATGCAGAATTACAGGTGCTGTGATCACAAATGCAGATGGTTTATAATGAGTTTCTAGGGGAGGAAAAAAATGGGAAAGAATCATATTTGACTCAATTTATTTATTTACTTTTGTTTGATCTGACACAGGTGTTGTCAATATCACAGAGTAAATGCCATGTTCATAGGCCACAATGGTCCCTAGCTGGGCTTTTCTATTAAAAAAGAACAAGAACAATGAGCTTCTAGTATGTTAACAAGATGTTAAAAAAAAAACAACAGCAAAGATTAAAAAAAAATCATTCTCTTACAAAACTATTTCATAACAAAATATTTTAAAAATACTTTAAAGAAGCATCCCTTCTGGATCAAGAGCGCTATGGAAGACACATTGTACTTTGCTAAACCAAACCAAGTCTTGGTTGGTCTTGCTGATTGATTGTATCATATTAATTATTTTTCGGTAATTTTCACTGCTTGATCCTCAAGAGATTCCAAAGATTTGGTTGTTGACTGGTTGGTTTAAGCTCGTACATACTAAAACCAATGGGACCTAAATTGGCTCACTGTGGAGTTATGTTCCAGGTTAATTTGACTTAATTTCTCATGCTAAAACTTGAGAAATTAAGCCACTTTTAGAAGAGTGGTACTACATTTACCAGAGTTTCTCATAATCCCTTCCATTTAGGCAGGCGTGAAAGGTTGTATGAACTTTGGTGTTCATCGAACAAAGTAACTCTGGTGGTTACTTTGTTTGAGAATAGTAAAAATACTATTCTATTACACCAGAATAGTATTTTTACTATTCTGGTGTAACTAAGAAGGCAGTTTAGTTATTATGCATAAACCCAAAAGTGGAAAAAAGAAAAAACAGTCATTCTTATTCAAACTATTTCACACTGAATTGACATTTATGATGGAATGCTGAACTATTATTGGGTTTGACTTTGAACTTTTGAGTAAGGTCTGCCAAATGCGTAATATCCTTCACTAAAGGTGCGATATGAATCTTGGGATGTCAGCCTTGACTCACATCTGTGCAGACCCTCCGTGGCCCCACCCCAATCCTTGTCTTATTATCATAGAAGGAAACAGCAGCAACAATGTTTTGCTAACAGTTCATGCATTACAACTCAGGGGAGGGCTAACACCATGCATCCTTGCATCTCAAACACACACACACACACACACACACACACACACACACGCTCCCGTGTGAGTGATAGAAGAGGGAGAGAGAGAGAGAGAGAGAGAGAGAGAGAGACAGAGAGAGAGAAACACAACGCTGCTGATCAGAGCTGTTCAGCCCGCTTGCTCTGCTCTCGGGGCCCCTGACAGAAACAGTGATGTTTGAGGCGCAGGGAGCCCTGAGTTTGTCCATCACTGATTAGGAAAACCTCCGGCTCTTCCGACCCAGCTGCAGCTGATGTGCGCGCATCTTGACAAACACTCCATACAGACTTTTTTTTTTTTTTCCACCCCCTCCTCCCCCTAGCAATAAGACATTAAGTGGACACACAACAGAGTTACGCATAAACAAAGACACACAAATGCTTGGAGCGCGTGCATCCTCAGACAAATGCTCTGCATGTGCAGGGACGGCAGTTTAATTTGTAAAACACTGCTTGGAAAAGCTGGAGCAAAGCAGGCAATTAGAGGCTACCCCTCCTGAGCACTTGACTGTATTCCTTTAACCTTTAGACAAAGATTTATGTCAAAGGATTTGTCACCTTCGCAGTGGGGCCTTCCCACACAGCTTTTCAAAAACACACAATAGGGAAAAAAGGAGGAGAAAAAAAAAAAAAAACTTAAAATCCTCCTGTGCGGATTTGGGAACTTATATAACTCCCAATTATCAAAACTTCTCTTTGCAGGCCTCCCACTCTGTTTGTAAGGCTCACAAAAATATCTACAGTGCCACTGAAGAGTGTATAATGCCTGTGTGCCCACATGACTGGCGAAAACACTCCTGCTCTTTCTGCCCCGCTGAGTCCTGCTGCATAATGGGGGTCTTGAAGGCTCTGGGCTCAGAGCGGGCCTGCCTAACAAAGCCTCGGTGGCTTGCAGCAGACAGGAGAGTGTGTTTGTGAGCCGGTTGCCAAAAACTAATTTTCAGGAGGTTTTCTGTGGATGCAGTGGCAGCAGCATGACAGTGTGAGGTTTTAGATATCTTGGCGAGCGGGTGGGGGGGAGGGCTGGGGCTGAGATATGTAGCTCTTTTGTGGAGGTCCAGAGAGTTGGTTGGAAAAATGAAGAAGTTCGCAAATTGGCTTTTTCGGAAAACATCTCTAATGCTTGCTTTTTTTTTTTCACTTTTATTGCTTTTTCCTTTTGAAAGGTCACAACTTTATCAAGCAGATTAGTGAATTAATTTTAGATTAACCTGAAGAAATCCACTTTCCCGAGCCCGTCAGTGAGCATCGTATATATTTCACCCGCCGTATATCCGTCTCTCGTGAGCATTTTTATCCTCTATATCCTTGCAGCAGTCATTTTCCCTCCTTCCCCATAGTAATGTACCTGTTTACCTGTTGGGTGGCCTTGAGCTGGGCTAAGCTGAAACCCCAGTCTCTGCAATCTAAGTGTAGAGTAGCTACTAATCCGATTTCAGGAAACAGCCAAGCCCCCGCCTCCCTACACCCACCAGCACCCCTCCTTTACCTCTCACTGTCCCCTCAGAGCAGAGGGAAACACGAATAACGCTGGAACAGAGATAGCAAGTTACTTATTTTATAATATCTGTAAAATGCCACTTCCTGTTTCCTGAGCAAAGTCCATATTGGCAACGTTTTGTGCAGTTTTCTCCCTTTAGCGAGGTGTGACTCTGAGCACGTATTACCTGGCTGGTCTCCCCCTCCAGGTCCGCTCTGCGTTCTCTGGTACGTTACTGAGCCCAAACATAAAGCAGCGTTTCATGGTCCTGCGGCTTATCAGGCCGCTTCAAGTATGTGAGACATGCCAGGAAACAAAGGAGCGCCTCTACACCCACCAGCAAGATCAGCATATCCTTTTCCCTCTTCCCGGCTTTTCCTACTTGAAGAGCTCATGGAGAGCAGGAGGAAGGCTGGCCTGCAAACCGGAGCTGGATGAGACGCAGAAGCCAAACTGTGTATCAAACTGCACAATATGGGCACTTTTGCATTTTTTTATCACCAGCAGAAATTAAATATGACATCTGAAGTAAACTTGTTTATGAGGGAGCAACGGGTGCTGGACATTTCGCTGCTTTGTGTTTCCTATATTTGCAGGTTTAGTCATCTTAAATCTCATACTCAAAACAGTTTATGTGGACCATGGAGATTTAATTCAAAGTTTAAATTAATATTTCATAGTCAGCTGTATGAAAACGGTGATCATGTGGTTTGAATAAATACCAGCAGAGCAGTTCTGGGTTGATTGAACTGCTCTAGTTTTACAGTCCAAGCTAGAATAAAAACTAAAAGATTCAAATGAAACAGAAAAGTGAAAAAGCAGCCAAAATCCAAGGAAAGTATGGAAGACCTCCAGAAAGAGCTGAGAGTTATCGAGATCCTTTTATTCTTCTGAAAACAATATTTCAAAAAAATTAATTAATCAAAGCAACGGTGGAAAAGACTATTGGACATAACTGTTTATTAGAAAAATTGCTTATCCAAGAAATAACATTTAAATCAGGATTTTTGCTGAAAGAAAAATAATAATACTAATAAACTTAGCATTTTGAATTGAATGAAATGACATGCATAGTGCATTTTCTTCATTTAAACTTTTAACATTTTTCAGTCTTTTGGTCAAATCATAAGAAAATGCATTTTGCTAAATGCTACGTCCTATACAGCTGCAAAATTCCCACAAAGTTCTAACAGATCTGTCGTTTTAAAATCAGCTCAAAGTTAAGAAGACAAAAGTGACGTTTTATGAAAAACAACAAGATGTGAAGCAGACACACAAATAGTTATGATCTCAAACTCTGTATATCTTCTTTTTATGTTTGCTCAGCACTAAATGTTACAGTATGCTGGATATTTGGGAAAATTCACCCAGATGAACAGCATCGTTGTGTGGAAAGAAGTGCACCGAGCACGCTGAGAGCAGACAGAGCTCACCCTGAGGAAAGCATGGCCTCAGCTGGCCAAACAGGAGCAGTACAACTTCCAGGAATTCACTGCGCTCCTTACGTCTGTGCAGGCATGTGGACAATCACAAGGCTCACAAATTTAGGTAACACAACAACTTATTTCAAACTATTTTATGTCTTACACACTGCTCTGAAAAAAGGGGGAGTGTGTCACTGTTGAACTGAGAGGGATAAATCAAGTTGTTCGACAAACAATCACACAAAATACATTACTGTTTGGACAGTTTTGTGTGTGACACGAGGGGGTCGGTGTCACAGACAATCCGCGCTGTGCAGTCTGACAGCAGATACCCTCTGAACCCTCCTTTACTGTTGAAGATACTATACAGCATCTGTTGCATTGACTGACACACACCTAGGTGTGTGTGCATGTGTGTGAGGGTGCATGTGTCTCCATGTTGTAAGAGTGCTCCAACTGATGCCATTGGCACTCTTTTGGGGGAAAAAAGAGTGTATAAAACCTTTTTTTTTTACCACAAAAAAGTAATCATAATCTATCAACTTCCTCTCTAATATGATACAACCACAAATTCTAGAGTACGATAGTAGGGTTTTTATGCAATAGACCAACACAAACTAGATCAGATATGGTTTGGAGGTACATTTCAAAGCATAAAACACAGTTTTATACATGTTTTGCTAATTAAAATCTGAAAAGTGTGGCATTCATTTGTTTTCGACCTCTCTGAGATGAAACTTTGTGAAGCTCATTTTGCTGGATTTACACCTGCAAGCCCCTTTTTGGGGGGCTAAGTTTCAACCAGATTGCACTGCATTGATACAGATTTCTTTTCTTTTATTTCGTTTATCTGCCGCTGCTACTGGGGATCTGCCACGGAGCTTCCTAACAGATTAGCCCCATTCTTCCAAGTTCCTCCTCTGTTTATTTGTGTTGTCTTTAACAACAGGTCAGCCCTGTTACAGGCACTAATGACCTTGGTGTAGTACACCTGCCACTGTGGAATTGCTCCATAAATGGTCAGTAAAGCCAGGAGGTCTGGGGGTTATTGCCCCCCGACCCCCCCGACCCCGCCTCCCTCCGCGGCACAAACAATGGTAACTAACATTGACTTGGATGCGATAGTGGTATACGATTTGTGCTCCTCTAGCCCAACTCTTTCTTCGTGTTCCTAAAGAAACAAAGAGGCTTTATTGTCTAAGGTAGACACAGGTCAAAGTGATCCATATAGCCAGCAAATCTACAAGTCTAATAGTGAGATTTAAACACACCAAAGGTAAATAGGATTTCATTTGTTTTCATTTCCTGTTTGTGCTCACGCAGATTATTCCCTCTGGCTACTTTGGTGCTTTTCTTTCCTAAAATGACATAACCACTTTAGTCCAAACCACCACATCACATGCAGTATCACTATTTTGTGTGGTTATTGATGGGTGTGAAGAATATTTAAACCACCCTTATCTTTTTCACGCCGTGTTCAAAGGAACTGGAATTTCTTGGACGCTCCTTCACTCACTGTTCCGCCTCATTACTTCAATATATTGCGCAATGTACTTCCAATATCAGGAAATTGGAGATATCAGAAGAGACATTCATCGTCCCTTAGAAGGCCAAATTCTCAGCTAAAAGTTCTTTGAGTTTTAGTTTTAAATTGCATGACAAATCTCTCAAATTATTGAGAGATATCCAAGAGGAAAACACGCCAACTTCGGCCTGTGCTCTTTTTTTTTCCATGGAGTGGCGTTTGAATGTTCCCAGGAAATTCATGCCACTAGTGCATTCCTCATTAACAATACATAACAATGACACATTTTCAACTGTACTACTAATATTGCTGTTTCCTAGAATCGGTAGGCACCAAAACCTGTTCTTGCTTTTATTTATTAAGCTTTCAAAAGAGTGTAAAGTCCAATGCGTACAAAATGGAAAATAGCAAATGACACAGAAAGATTCTGAAGTTTTGGTAAGAAGCCGACAACAAGTTAAGGACTCCAAATAGAGTAAGCAGGTAACAATGGCCGACCCACTTATTTATTTAGCCGGTGTGTCTTCAACTGGGAAAAGTGCTGATCTGACCCAAGCAGAGTTGAAACCTCTTGAAAAGCCACTGGGCAGCACAATCCACTGCCTTGCTGAGACGCAGACAGACCGCTGCAGATTAACTGGTTTTCTTAACGTCTCCTCTCTGGCCAAGTTTTCTTTTCAGAGGCTCGAGAGGCGAACTGGCCTCGGTGAAAGCCTCACCCCCCACCCATTAGTGAAGGTAAATGGCTCTTCAGTGAGCGACCAGTTAAAGCAGGCTGCAGATAAAGGGCCTCTTCACACACTTCTTCAGCCAGATTAGAGAGGTGACTCTTGTCTGGAGGATGTAAAATGTTTACACTTGCACGGCGAGCGCCCGACTGGAGGAGCCACCGCAGTGGCACTGTTGCATCTGTCTTCAAGAATTCATGAGGTTGCTGTGAGCAGAGTGAAAAAAAAACTGCTTCTAAAGATAATTTATTCGTGAAACAACGTTCTCATTGTTTCATTGTCAATGAGAGTTTCTAATTCGGACATTATTTTTGACCAGGAGCTGTGACGATCTCTCTCCTTAAAATACTTGAAAGACTATCGTTTTGTTTTTGTTTTTTTCTTGTTAATTCAGTTTTCTTTCTTTCCCAAGAGCAGTTCTTGAAGATAAACTGAGGAGATTTAGAAGCTGCTGCACCTAATCACGTGTTTGCTGCTTCCTTGCCAGCTACCAACCCCTGATTGCATTTCAGCCGAGGAGTAAATACTACATGCTTAGTTACCAGGTGAAATCAAGCAGGCCGATGTGTCTGCAGCCTCAGTAGACATTCGCTGGAGCCTTCTACTATCTGCCTGCACCACAGACTTACTTTCCAGCCGAGTCAGCCGCCTTCCTTGATTCATGTTACTGAGTGACTCACATTTCTAAAAAAAAAAAAAAAAGAAAGAAAGAAAGAAAGAAAGAAAGAAAGAGAGAAAGAAAGCAAAATTAAGAAATTTTCCAGTCAAAGCAACTTTTTACAACCATGATGCTGCTCCTTTTGGCTTTCCATCAGGTCTGTTTGTCACAAAGAAGCAACAGAAGTCGCAGCAGAGGTATGAATGGGCAAGCGGGGGAGAATACAATAGGCCGCCTTCCAAGGGTCTGTAACTGTATACTCTAATAAAGTCAACGCTGGCAAATTAAGAGTCACTGCTCGGCTCAAGTTACAACAACAAGGCCCGGCATTATCCCAGCAGGTTTGTTTTGAAGCACACAAGCAAAATGTTACACAGCGACCGAGAACAATATCCTAGAGATCCAGTGACATCCAACATTCATCTAATTCAAAAAACATTTGATGAACTCCGTCACAAGTGATGGAGTGATATTGTCTATTTTTTAAAAAGACTGCAGGGTCCCGTCTACTGGGATGGTGTTTGCGTGACCTGAGAACCGAAAATTAAAACAAATACAAAACAGATGCTTTTCTCTGGAGAAGAGGATCAATGTAACTAACACTTCTTTAGCAAAGATCATTGTTTTCTGTTGCTGCTTTTCAGATGTTTCGTTCATCTGAAGTGCAACAGAGCTAGTCAGAGTTTATAGTAAATACAGTTCAGTTTTGGAAGAAAATTTTCCAGATGTTGCTGGAGGTTAACCTTCTAGCAACATGACAAACCTAAACATGGAAAGTTTTAGATCAAGGAACATGCTTGTGTCGGGATGGCCAAGTCAAAGCCCAGACCTGAATTCAATATAGTCTTCAACAATACTTTAAAACATGTTCAGTCTAAAATGATTGATTCAGAAGAGCAACATCAACATGTACACCACACTTTTCAGAGTTTTTTTTTTTCCCAGAGAACTATGTATCATTCTTCCTCCACCTTACAACTTAGCACCACCTATGTGTTTCTCTATTTCATAAAATCCCACTAATTTATAAAAAAAAAAATAAAAATTGTAAGAGAACAAAATGTGGCAAAGTTTAAGGGTTATGAATCGTTTTTGAAAGCACTGTATCACAAAAGCTGTGTTAAAGTACATATGAATAAAGCTTTTTTTACTAATCACACTGTGTTGCTTTGTCTTTCCTGTCACCGTCATGTTTGGCCAAATATAAAGGCTCCAGATTTAAGATTTTTTTGTTTTTTAATTAAAGAATAAGAGGATTTCCAATTTTCGCATTAAAGTTGTCATCCCTTAATAAACCTCAACCTGTCTTCCAGGTGACGGTTTGATGGAGTCACTCTTGTGAACTTCAAACCTTCCTGTTGCTAAGAGTTGTGACCCCGTCTTTTGTTTCTCTTCTGGCTGTTGGGTTAATGAAATAACAACAAACCAGGCGTGCAGCTAATTTGGACAGGCACTTCCTGTACCCTCATGTCTCCACAAAAATGTATTTTAATTCTTCTTATCTGCGCCTTTGTCATGTGGTCAACCTTGAAACCAGGACCAAACATGCTTAGCCTTTATAGGTCCGTCTTTGCCAACTATCTAACTTTCAGAAATGTGTCCCAACTGACCCAAATGACTTCTCTGCATCCTTTCTACTTACCTTACACTCGAGCGATGGGTGTTTACACACACAACGGCATTCTCACTTCCACCCTGCACATTCAAACAATAATAACGCCAAAAGACAGCTTAATGACTAATCATGTGTTTGAGATTCATTCAGAGCTATTATTCACACATTCCACCAGCTCTATGAATGGACACTGAACCGCACATGTCATATACTTTCATTCATGAGGAGAAAACCAGAGTGGGTGGAGGGACAGGGTGAAAAAAATAAAAGGGAGTCTCTCTGTTAGGATGGGTAACCCAGGGGACATTTTCCTTTGTGTGGTGCTCAGCTTATGGGGCCAAATGCCAGCAGGCTTACCTCCACACTGTCTATCTGTGTGTGTCCCTCTTTCCTTTGCACACAGTAATTAGGAGGATCCTAATGGAGAGGGGCTTTATTAGTGTCTGAGGAAGGCTTTAAACGTCACTTTAATTAAGGGAGATTCGGCAGACAGCCTGTGTGGCGATGTCACCCATTTTATAAAATCCTTGTTTGGGCACAACAGCAAAATAGAAGTGGGTCTTTAAAAGGAAGAGAGAGGGGGAGAAAGAAAAAAGAGCTTTCCAGGGGAGGACTGTCTAGACCAGCGGTCAGGGGACAGAAAAGACTGCCTGACCCTGGCAGAGCATTAAGATGACGATCATTATCTGCCAAGAAATTCCATGTGTGCATGGGGGCAGCATGCAGTCACTCTCAAGAAAGAAAGAAAGAAATGGAAAAAAAAATAAACCATTTTGACCCCACAAACACAACTTTGGTCAAAAGATAACCTTACTGTTAAAACAATTTTGTGGGGAGGGGGGAGGATTAATTTATTCTCAGCATATCCTTTGGTCATTCATGCAGGATATAAAATCCTAGATTATTTCCTGCTTGGTTAACCCGCATCCGGCCAGTCCCTCTCACAAAGCCATTCTAATGTTGTCATTAGTTATGCTCCTCTGGTGGCCAAAAGATTGATCCCAAAGACTCAGAAAGCAATAAATGCGTACATGAATGGCAGAGGGAGATAACGCATTTCCCACAGATAGCAGAGGGGTGATCAGTGCAGAGACGTGATTGGAAAAAGATGACTAATGATAAGTAATAAATTTCACATTAACAAGCAAGGATTCTGAGCCCTCAGTTTATAATATATGTTTGATATATAAATCCCATGTTTGAAATTTGATCTGTGTTGAAACCTCACTAAAAGTGACCGGGATGTCATAGTGCCTAAATATTTACAGAGATTTTGCAGATTTAGTTTTACCTAAAAACAGAACTTATTGAACTTATTCTCCACATCTCCATAGTTAAAATATTGACTTCTGCACCTAATAATAGCATTACAACAATATAAAAATTTTGCATGGAATACTGTGTGAAAATTAATCATAGTAATTGTGTTACAGTTTTGTAAAAATCACAAACTGAGAGCAGCCAGTATTAATCAGCTAACACAAATTATTATTTTATAAAATCTTGTTTGTTTTTCTATCACAAATCATTTGAAATAGATGAATCAAAATAACTGAATAACTGCAGAAACCTTTTGGTTTGCATAATGTTTTGGAGGACAAGGCTTTTCCTACAGAGTTACAAAGTCCAAACTCTGGATACATTAAGCAGGCACTCTTTATGACTGAAATATTCATGCTTCACTTTCACCTTCTTTTTGGTTGCCTCAGAGACAACAAGTCTGAGATTTTGTTTGATGAACCATCAAAACAGTTAATAATAAGAAAAACAGCAGATGTAATTTCCTTTTTAAATCATTGTTATGACAGTAAAAAATATGATCATGGTAACATTTAAAACTTTCTTGTTCCCTAATAA
>NW_015114658.1:0-1695 GCF_001443285.1 Poecilia latipinna
CAAAAATGCAAGAGTAGTCTTTTAGGAAGTTTTCGACTCAAAGAAAAAATAAAAAGCACTCGCAGAGACTTCTCCTGTTTCAAAGGGTTTTTTTTTTTTACTTATAAAAGTAACAAAAAATAATGTCCGAGTTGACTTCAAATATAAACGTTTATTTGTGGTACAAAAACCTTTTCACTCCTCACTCCTTCACCAAACAATCAGGTCAACCCCAGCAGCTGCTTCTGCCTGTTAATCACTGCAGGAGGCTGACTGACAAGGAGGAGGGTCTAAGCAAAATAAATACAAAATAAATATACAATAGATCTATCATTCACATAACCTAGATCTGCGAAAATTAATTTAGCAAAAAATAAATGAATCTAATGGTTAATAGGCTCCAACATATGTGAGTAGAGCTCATCACATTCCTCCAATGAAACTTTAATATCTATCTTCCTACTCGTGTCTCTATCTTAGCAAGAGTTTGACTTCTCAGTTTAGCATAACTGTCAGGTTTTGGACTTGAGACTACAGGTAATGTCGCTACTGAGAGGATGGTGAAACTAGCGTATGACGTGAGGAGGGTGACGATCATGCATTTTACGTGACAGGAGCAACCCCAGTCTATACTATAAAAATCTGATTAAGATTAGAGCCTAAATACATTCTATTTCCAAAACAGAAAGGCTACGTAATGTTAGCCAGCTAACAAATTACTATTGCTAAGTAATTCCCAGTAAGTCAATATTTAAAATGCTTTTCTAAACAACTGTTGGAAGATGTCAGTGATTTTAGTGAAACTTAACAATACAGCACTGACAGGCAGGGGTGTATATGTTTCCTAACTGTGGCTAAAGCTGCTGCTAGCTGGTTTATTCTCCGATCGGAGGCTGGGTCCTTTAAATACAGTTGGAGAATGGTAAATTGACAATGACTGATAACGGCTAACACTTAAATACTGTTTTATTAAAGTTAATACAGAAAGTGAACCTCTAAACGTTACAGCACTGACAGACAGCGGGGTATATATGTTCCCAACTGTGGCTAAAGCTGCTGCTAGCTGGTTTACTCTCCAATCGGAGGCTGTTTATTATATACACAGTTAGAGAATGGTGGATTAACAATGAGTAATAATGGCTAACACTTAAATGCTGTTGTAATTAACCTTACCGTTTAGTATATCCTTAAGATAATGAGTATCCGTGAATTTTTCAGTCAGGTTTCCCGAGGCAAAATCACACCAGAAGTAAAGATACACCTCTTCGAGTTACGGCGCCCATTGTCTGACATCACTGTGAAAAGGGTCTCCAGAAAAACTTCCGGTTCAGAAGTAAAACGAGCCAATCAGCGATTTCTTACGTCTCCGCTGGGACCTACCTTTTCCGTTTTCTAACGAGCTGTAGTCCAATCAGCGATTCCTTAGGTCTCCGCTGGGACCTACCTTTTCCGTTTTCTAACGAGCTGTAGTCCAATCAGCGATTCCTTAGGTCTCCACTGGGACCTACCTTTTCCGTTTTCTAACGAGCTGTAGTCCAATCAGCGATTTCTTAGGTCTCCACTGGGACCTACCTTTTCCGTTTTCTAACGAGCTGTAGTCCAATCAGCGATTTCTTACGTCTCCACTGGGACCTACCTTTTCCGTTTTCTTAATGTCGTTGTGTTTTCGTTAATGTTGTTGTGTTTTTCTTAATGTCGTGTTTTCGTTAATGTTGT
>NW_015114658.1:6029-33505 GCF_001443285.1 Poecilia latipinna
ATATTCTAAACCAACATGTCTTCAACTTGTAACATTTAACAAATATGTTTTAAAGGACCTATTGTTCAAGAAAAGTCCCCCTAATACTGCGCAGTGCAAACCTGAAATAGCTGTATTTGTAAACTGGACGTCTTTCACAAGTCTTACAAAGAATAGGAAAACTCCTGCAAACTGCAAATCTATCGTTTGGTGTTTGTCCTCAAGCTACGAATAACTGAAGACTGATTTTTTTCTTCTTTTTTTTTCTTTTTTCCTTTATTTTTTTACCCATTCTTCTTCAAAAATAAACTTGAGAATTAGGTTTGAACTTTGACTAGGCCATTTTAACATATGCATATGCTCTGCATATGCGTTGCAATAACTATGTGTGAAGGGGAAGCTCGCTGGTGACTGACAGGAACTCTAGTCTCCAGTTGAAAAACATTCTGCAAAATACTCAACTGTAATCGGTTTGTTTTGTTTTTTTTCTCCTCCCTCCTCTGCTGCCCTGTGACAACTAAACAAACACTCAGATCACTGCCTGCAGATAACCCTGCCTCAGAGTCCTGCTCTGAGTCAAACCTCCACTCCACCAAACACAGGATCATTGCAGAGAAAAGCATATGCACATGCATCTGTTGAGCGACTCCGGGAGAACTGCAAACGTCTCGAGTCACTGAGGACTGATTTTTAAACTGAGTGGCCATCTGTCCGTCTCATCTCTGAGGTTTTCTTGGCACTTGAGGGCCAGCCGGAGGAGTGCGGAAGGGGCAAAGGAGAGACAAAGGAGTCCCCAAAGACAGGAAAAGGACTCGTCCAAGCGACCCCTCCGACACTAGGACAAACCTCTTAGAGAGCAGGATAAGAAATCTCAAAAATAAAGATGCAGTGAGGCATCTTAGAGGTGAATTGCTCAACTACAAGTTTGATTCTCATTGAAATAGCATTTGAATTTTTTTTAATAACTTTTGAAGATTTGTACATTAAGGATTCCTTCATCTCATAGATTCCAAAGCAATTTCAGACTTCTTCAAAATAAAAAGTTTTTAATTTTTAGTTAATTTGCACATTATTTGTTAGCAGATTGTGCTTTTAGCTTCTGCATTTCAGACACTTATAATCAAAGCACATATTTTTTTATTCAAGCTCCATAAAATAGGGATATGTGTAAATGTTTGTTGTACCTGTTACTGTAATTAAGAAGCATATTTTTATGGAGCCAATTCAATCATTGTGTATAAAGACTTTAATTAAAAAACTAGTATGTCTAATTTATGTCCAGTCATAATTTAATTCAGGTAAATACAGTCAAGTGACCTCCTTGAAAGCACTGGGAACCAAGTGTAAACCTGCAGTATGACAGCAAATCTCTGCAGATCTCTGTTATACGATAAAGCTTGGTCTTTTAGAATTTTATATAGAAGACATGGAATTGGAAATTATATTTGAAGGCAGTCTGGACATTCTTTTAATAAAGGACAACAGTAGTTTTGCCTACAAGTAACAACTGTGTGGCTTAGTTTTCCAATAACACTTTGTTCTTACGCTTTGTTCAAGAACACTTGAACAAAGTGTTCTTATGTAAATAAGATTTTACAGATTTTACAAGCAGTTGTCTACTCTACAAATGCTTTATCATTCTTTTCTTCCCAGAAATGAATGAAGCAAAGGGGTTGGGATTCTGAAAAGTTTTATTTCTGATGAACATGTCCTCCCACTTCCGTTGCACACTCAGAGTCCAATCCCTCCCGCCTGTCTGGAATAGGAGACATCATAATGAGGTTAAGAAAGTGGGGAGGAGCAACAACTGTCGTCCGACGCCGAGCCAACGTGACATGAAACCATCAGTGGAGCTTTAACGCTGCCGCCAACCCTCGCCGCCGATAACCTCCGGGAGCGTCCGCTCACCTCTGCACAGGAAGTGATCAGCACAAGCCTTTCCTGCTAATTGAGGAGAAAATAAAGGGTTGCTCGCCCCCGGCTGCGGCCCTACGAATAACAGAGGCGTTTAGAGAATAAGAGGAGGACTGGGCCTGACAGCGGGAGCCCCATTGTGTCGGTACAACACGAAGGAGATCAGCAACTGGGTTGGGGGAAGGAGGAGGAGCTTTCTCAAGTAATCCAAAAGGAACAAAGTGGGATTATCAGGTTCCCAGCGGCATGGGGCTATTCCTCCCATAACGTCATTAGATGGCATTAAAGCTCGCTGCTTTTCTGTTCCTTCCTATGAGTGAAAAGCTGAGCAGGCCTGCTGGAGATTAGCTGACTACAAGGTCTAATTGACAAACCAGGACTGTAGGTTGTCAATGAAGTGATGTTATCCCTGCCGGCACTTTGAGAGCCGAACAAGGGAGGCACAAAAAGGATTAGTAACGCTGATAGGTGCAGGAACAGAGAGGGGACTTTAACTTCCTCCTCAGGAGGTTCCTTTATTACAAATTAAGATGTTGAGGAATGCATGGCAGCACGAAACTCTGCAGGCAACCTCAACAAAATCCCATCTGACTTCACTCTCTTTTGCTATGTATATATTCAAGTGCTGATAACTCAGCTTTAAATAAAAGTGATGAAGTCATCTTAATGCACCATTAACACTTTATGTACGCTGCGGCAGTGAAATGTGCATAAAAGTTAAACAATTAACTTTTAAGCACATTTCAAAACTATAAGGAAGCTTTACTGATAAAACAATAACAAATTAAACAACAAAGAAAGAACTGTGACTCTAGACACTGTGGCTTGATGGATCACAGAGATTACATCTGGACAAACCCAGATGACTTAGGCTACCATTTCAGAGTCAAATGTGGGACTATTTGTCTGGCAGCTGAGGTTTGACAAAAACCTCATCAACAACAGGGTGAGGATCTTGAACACAAAAAATAAATCTACAAAAATAAAAGAAAGAAAAACCGTCAAGATGTTGCCAAAGTCCAAACCTCAACCTAATCGAAATGCTGTTTGACAGAGAACTGTTCAGACAATAGTGTCTGCAAACTACAATGAATTGAACCAATGTTGCGGAAAAATAGTGAGCCATGACTCCTCAACCTCAATGTGAGATACTGATAGAGGAAGACACAAAACATCAACAGAAAGTTATTTTTGCCTTTTACAAGATATTGGACATTTGGTCTGAGTAGCTTTTGAATTGAGCAAATATATGTTTTAACATTTTCTAGTTAAAGAGCTGAAAACAATCACTAAAAGTCCTGTTTAAGATGACAGGACACAGATAACATTATTTCTTGTTTTATATCTTAATATTAAGGGACAGTTTAAATTAGAACAAAAACTGTATCTACATTCCATTTGCATGTAATATTATTGCTTGTTCAAAACTGAGCATTTTAAAATGTGAAATCAGCTTCTTAGAAATTACTGTAGATCCTGCTGAGGTTAGAAGGCTGAGACTCCACTGATTTGTTCCTGTGTCCTCTACAAACTCTGCAGAGAAAGCAAACCTACCTAATGTCCCACTCGAGCCTCCATAATCATAGTCTGTAATTAAAGAATGATTAAGAGGCTGGAGCTTGATGAATGGGAGCCTAAATAGTCTAAATACCCCATGCTGCTCTGCTGTTGGACTCGGTGTGGAGGACATAATTGATTCAGGCTATTCAGCGGTCAGAATTAAAACTGTCACAGTTGTCTGGGAGAGGCGAGAGAGGGGGGATGAAAGTGAGAGGAAATGAGGGAGGAGGAGGAGAACAGAAGGTTGAAGTACGAGGAGGAGGAGGAGGTAAGATGTGTGTTATTGTGGAGGGATGAAGCAGCTCGGCAGAAGGCGCCTCAAATCATCCTGCATAAATTAAGGAAAGACACACACACTTCCCAAACACATTGGCGGATATTAAAGGAACAGTTTGTCGGACAATTAGGTGATATGAGGACTCATTAGTGACGAACGTGACGGCCAACGACATGTCCGACTTTGGCTCTGATTTTGGACTCCCAACTCAAAATCTGAGCAGCACTTAAAGGAACATAAAGGGTTTTTATTTTGGGCCTAAACTATAGACACAAGTTCAGCTCAAGTATTTTACCATGAAAATGTCCTCAAACAAAGCTTGGTAGGAAAAAAAAAGCTAATTATAAAAGCTCAGACAGAAACATGTAGAAAGTAAAGCTCTCTAAGATCAGTTTTTCTTGCAATCAGTAAACACATCATACAGCTGCTGCTTTTATTCCAGTTCAGTGCATGTATGGACTTTTTCCTTACATCGATAATAATGTTTGTTGGACAGTTTGACTCCCAATTTTAATGTCTTGCTGAGGACTAAAATGCTATTTTGAATATGGTCATCTGAGATAACATTCAAAATATGTTAAAAATAGTTTTAGCATATTTGTTAAAATAAATTATTTACTTATTTTCCCTTTTCTGATAGGGGAGGTCGTTGAATGGCTAACAATTCATACATTAGACAGTTTAGCTTTACACAAGAAAGTAGACACTTACTACAAAGAAATATGATATACATTGCAAACTGCAGTGCAACAAATGGTAAACGACAGTTTATGTATATCCCTTTTGAAACAAGGTGCACTAAAATAACCTAACCTACACAAAATAAAATGTCTTACTAAATTTTTTCTGGTGGCAGTGATTCGGGGATGCCTAAATACTCACACGAAACATCGCCTGTTTACCCAAAGCTCCCTCTAGCTGGCCTTCCGCCTCACAGAGCACTCATAAATGTTCAGAAAAATGTATTCTACTTGAGCCAAACTTATGAATTTGGATTTGTTCTGCTTCCTTTGCTGCTCAGTTGTGGACCGTTTTTATCTCTGTGTGTATCACTTCTGACTCGCTTGCAGTTTTGTCACTCTGACAGAAGTGGAGGCGTCGACTTCGCTTCTTCTCTAGCAAGGCCCAAACATGTTGCTGTGACATATTTCACAGCGCTGTCGCACCAAGCACACACCAACAAAGCAGCCATTGTTCTCTACGCAGCTTTTTGCTTCTACAACAGCCACGACGTAGTCGGGGACATCATGCAGAACGGCAGTTCTTCACACGCCTCCGTCTTAACTTTACAACATGGAACATGGCATATGCTTCATGTGTTTGAGAGTCTGGATTGTTTACCAAGGTCACAGACTTGAGCGATTGTCTTACATTCCAGTTGAAGGCCATCATTTGGACAGTTTACAAAAATGATCGCTGCACCCCAACACCACAGAAGATTTTGACATAAGTTTTTGGTTTCAGTGCTGAAAAGTTTTGGTTTCTTGGCATCCCAGTGTCCACTCAAATCTCCTATAACAGATAGCAGAAGTCCAAATTTAACTAAAATCTCTCAAGACTCATTCAGGTATGAACTGAACAGCTTCTCGTATTACCCAATTGTAATACAATTGTGTGTATTTGTGTTTAGTAAAGCAGCTGCTGCCGTTTGGTCCCTGCTGTCTTCTTTGTGGTTTGGTTAATGATGCAAGCCAAGCTGCAGGTACAGATGGTGGACAGGAGACAGTTGCCAGCATGCTGAAAGTACACCTCAAACACACTCTGGCTACTTACTTGAGAGTAAACCCAATACTGTCGATTTACCAACTAACATGATGAAAATCTACAATATGAAATGAAACGGATTTTATCTCCCTTTTTAGCAGTTTTGGGTGATAATGAATAATTAATGAAATGCCACACCAGGTTAACAACTGAAATCTAACACCCCTAAGCAGACCTGAACAAGATTTGCCGAAATACTGCATAAATTTCAAGTAGGAATCAAAACGTGCAGTAGGTCATCTCTACAGCTGAATGTAGCTGTAGAGATTATCAGAGTATCCATGCCAGCATCCGAAGCTCCTGTAATCAAAACTACTGTATAAAAGCAATGGGGGGAGAAAGTCTTGTCTGGTGGATTGTGTTTGTTTCTACATCATCTGGACATTCAATCCATGCATCTTTCTAACTGGGAAATATCGGGCACCAGCATGCATTATGGGAGGACTGTGATGCGATGGGAGGAGTGGGAGGTTTTGGATAAAGCTAACCTGCATTTCACATCGTTACTGACAACTCCTTCATGTATGTGGTATTTGTGTGTGGCCTCTTTCAAGGAGTTAATGTTTTTTGGCTACAGAGCAGAAATGTTCTTAGAACAACCAGTCTGAGGTCTAAATATCCAAATGTCATTTGTGTAGTTAACTGTTGCCGCTTGCAGTTAAAACTTCCTGCCTTTAAACAGTTGGTAACATTGTTTAACTTCGTATTTCTAGACTGCTCACCCTGACATTACCTTGGCAAAAGCAAAATGTAAGTTTTCATATCATAATGACTTTAAATCTTTAGACTCTAAGAGGGTCAACACAGTTTACATGTTTTTTTAATCTCCACACTGTTGCTGCACAAGATTTATGCTACCACACAATTGACACCTTTTGCACAAATACACTTAGAAGAGTTTAACTCGGAAATTCATGTCCACACATGTAAGCTTCCTGTGCGTCACTCACATCACCATGTCCCCAAAGGTGTGTATTAACTGTGTTTAGGGTCTGTGGGGAGCTAGTTAACCTGCAGCCTGAGGGTCATCATTAGTGAGACTAAACTCCCCATTTACTCCCAGAAAACAGAGTAAACAAAGCAACATATCTGTGACTGTTGTTAGAATGAAAACTGATGGAAACATGCAGATTTTACCCTGTGATATCTGCAGGTTCAGAAAAAAACAAGTCTCTCAAAGTTAACACATTGGAACTTGATATGGTAGCTGACTGAATTTGTACAAGTGAATGTTATTTACAAATGACAAATGAGATGAATGCTAGTGGGACTTGTCTCCCTGTGGGACGCCTTCACTTCGTTTTTGAAATTTTACAAAGCTGCTGTAAATCTCTGGCTCAACACTAACTACACAAATATTTATTTATTTATTTATTTATTTATTTATTTTTTCTTTAAAAGGGTTTAAAGGCTGTAAACTCTCCTGCTCTGTCTGGTGATAAAGCTGCTTCCACCAGGGCCACCATAAGGACAGCTTTACAATTTTGTGCTGTGCAGGTATAAAATCTTAAAACTTAAAAAAAACAATTTTGCTAGTTTTCTTTCTGTTTTCTTGCTGTTATGGTGCAGTCTTTGGGGTTCCAAACGTGCCAAAAATATGCTCATGAATTCTTCACTTTGTCTTCTGTTCAGGTTGCAGAACCATGCTGTTGAACGTGCCATCTTCTCATGTTGTCATAAAGTACCATTTTAGCACAACTTTTGTTGTTGCTTTTATTGTTGTGCAGTGGCTTTTGCATTTCATTGATCTGTTTAGACCATCTTAAACTGGAACTACACATCTAACAGGGAGCTAAAGATGACAACTTCAGCTCCCTGTTAGGTGATATGCAAATTTTAAATTTACATCTTCAACCAGTAATTAATCAGACAGGATCATGAGGGAAACTTGGAACATCAGTATAAAACATGTAATTGCTGAACTTTGATTTCACCTTAGACTGTTTGGGAGTTGAACAAAAAACATGAAGTGTTTCAGTTTCATTCTGTAGGAATATAACTATCATGTGGTTCCCATTAAATGGAAGATAAATCAAGGAGTGGTTAGACAGATATGAACAGATAAGTAGATAGATAAGCAAGGGTAAGAATGAAAGTAAATAGATTCAAATTCATAATTATTGTTTCTACAACGTGTTTCAATACTGTCTGACACTCTGATTACAAATAAAAACCTTTTTTTTTCTTTCACAGCAACTATTGTGAAATAAAATACACTACATTCAGTGCAATAAACAATATATGTATACATTTTACTGAAAAATCTTTTTTTTTCTATTTCCAAACAAATGTGTGCATTTATTCTTAAAATGCCTGAACATTAAAAGCAAAGTTGAATCATTTTTTTGATTGTGCACACAAAATTCACTTTTGAACAAAAAAAAAAAAACAGCTTTTGATTCTCTGATTTTGCAGATGCGCTCATAAATTGCTTAATTGTGGACATCAACTGTGTTTTACTTTTTTGCTCAGTAAAGAAAATAGATATGCTCATGAAGAATTAATATGCAAATGCCCCAAACTCAGAACCAAACTCAACTAGTACACATCTTTGACATGGCAAACTTTTCAAAATGACTATTTTAAAACGTGTTTCTGCCCATTGTGTTTAAACAAAGAATGCATAAAACGGAGCAAATGAGACTGTGGTGCTTACTTTATTAAACCTAATAAGATGATCTGCAAAAAGAGAATTGGTAAGCGTGAATGGTTTTCACACAAATAATGTAAATTGGAGAGATTCAGTAAACTTTCTGTCTTCCTGTGTTTGTTCGGTTGTGTATCATTGAGCCTAACAGTTGTTAGCTCCGGTCTGAGCTACAGCTGGTAGGTGTGTGTGTGTTAATTGTGACCCGTGAGCTTGGTGTGAAGGCTTGGTATAATTATCTGTGTAATTGTCGTGTATTTTGTAAAGTGCCAGATCATTTAATTCAGGATTAGAGCTTCTCACCTCCAACGGCTGGGGACGGTGCTCAGGATTCTCACACACACACACACACACACACACACACACACACACACACACCTACACACCTCCTGCAGCATTTGTATGAAAAGTGAATGGGTTAAACCTTTCTGTTAACATCTTACACATACACACCTTCTCACTTCCTCTCCTGCTCTGCCGTCCTTTTTGTTCTCTTCCAGCTAAGAATGGTATCATATTGCCCGTCCATCTGGGATTAAACCTGTTTGAAGCTGTAAGATGCACTCAACCAACATAGCAAACAAATATATATATATATATATATATATATATATATATATGTCTGGGATTTCAACATTTCAAACTAGGTTATTTTAATCCATTCTAAACTCTTAATTTAAATAAAGTAATATTATCTTTCATGTGAATCTATGAAAGAGTCCAGCTGAGAGCACCCAATCACCATTATCGCTAGACAGGCTAACCTTGTGTTAGCAACGACTACCTTCTTAGAAAAGCATGCAGATATCACCATTTTGTGTGCTGCTAAGAATACTGCAGCTAGAACAACACATTTCTGGTTGAAACAAGAACTTCCAAGGTGAAAGGTTCAGGCACAGCAAATGCTTAAGGACACTGAAAAAAGTCCAACGACTCACAGATTCTCATCTCAACAATAAATGCACAGCTACTAGTACATGTGGGGAACTTTAAAGCAGAGGTTGTTTAACATTCGCAGATGCAAGAGCGACAAGGAGAAGACATTTGGACAAAAAAAGATTTTTTTTTTTTCTGCAAAATGTGTATGCAAGTTTCTGTCTTCTGGCAACAAGGAATCCACAAAAAATTCCATGATGATCAATATCATGGAATTTCTGTTTGATATCAATATCAACCAGATATTGATTTCCAGCCTGTCAGAGACACAGAAGCTATGAAGGAAAAGCAACACTGGGAAATAATCATCTGGGATGGAAATGAGACAAATCTGCAAATAAAATCTTTTCAACCTTCTGAAATGTTTTAATTGGGTTTCTTTTTCATTCAACCATAGAAACAGAAAATATATACTAAAACCATTCAAGACAACATATGTGTCACTGCATAGCCTTTGGCTAAGACTTTATGCATGAAAATATGAAATAGTTTGCTGGTTTCCTGCCAGCAAAGTCACACAAACTCACATATACAGTACAACAACATAACAACATGAGTATTCAGGTAACCCCTTAATTAATCTTGGTTCTTGGTTCATGTGTAACAAAAACCCAAGGGATTATGAAATGTTGTGTGGGTGACACATTGGCTACATCACTTATTAGTTAAAGATAAAGTTTCCACATGAAGAGCTGAAGAGGAGGAAAATTATGGAGGTAACCTCTGGTTTTAAAATAATAATCTGGGTGCTGTACAACTGAACATATTAATTACTTTTTTTTGTTTTGTTTTGTTTTGTTTTAACATGTATTGTAGATCATGTGTGAGAGATTTGTAGAACTGAATAAGATCTTATGGTGTATACAAGAAAAACAACATTCATGAAAGAACTAAAAGGGATTTTTCTCCCTATAATCTCTCTGTCATTTTCCCTGACACATTTTTCAGCAAAAAAAAAAAAAAAAAAAATCTAAAACTAAACATAACTATGACCAAGCAGCATGAATTTGAACTTAAAAGTAGAAAGGTTAATTATTTTCTGAAAAATAACATTGTGGTCATGTCTTTGTATAACAACAGTAATATGTTAGTCTTAGACTTACTTTATGTTGCCTACAAGACCAGATTTTTTCATGGGTGTCAAAACATTTTTAATCAAGGAGATGATAAAACAAATGTTTCACATATTCCATAGGCCTGGTTGAAGTTACTGTTTTTACTTCTCAGCTTTTTGGGGTGGGTTTGGAAGACAAATGGGACAAATGAGAGAAGGGGGAAAAGAAATCCTAAAAAAAAGTTTTTTCAGAAAATTCCTTAATAGAAGCTCTTTTAATGTAACTGTCTTATTGTGCCATCTGCTGTTTATTTTTTTTTAAATCCAATCATAAAATCTATGAATAATGTTAGTGTGCGTGAATTTTTCTCTTCTCCTTATGCGTTTGGTTGAAGTTTGCACCACATCTGGAAAGAAACTCAACCTATTGTATACATGACACTAATTTGTAGTAAGTCGGTGAAAAGCAGTGAGGAATGACCACGTTTCCCCCCCTTCTTTCCTCACTTCAGAGCTCTTAATCCTCTAAATGTTTCCTGAAACACTCAGGTGTGTGAAACTGCGAGTGCAAGAGTATGTGTGATGTAACACGCCCATCAAGCTGACAGCACTGTAACACTATAGCCCGCTTGATTGGCCAGTTTTCAGTCACAACCATGTTGACTTAACCTAACTAAAGAGTCTGTTCATTCAGCTAAATGTCCATCTAAGTGCACAACTGTCTCAGAAACTGAAGAAGAGGAAGCAAAAAGGAGGAAGGAATGGAGGCAGTTTTCCTTCAGGTCCTGAATGTTTTATAACATTTGCTTTGTGCAAGAGGTTTGGGAAAATAAACTGTATAAATTTTCTTATGATCACTGTTTTTACCCCCGCACTACATTTCATTTCTATGTTTATCTTAACAGTAATGGTGTTTCTATTCTTTTCAAGTCAATTATCATATAAATATATTCACATCCATTTGGAAATGATAACGTGAGTATATTAGAGTCTTACATTTAACTAGGAAACGAGTACAAGATATTAATAAGAGCACCACACCAAATAAACGGAAGAATGAGAACAATGATCACACACTGGAACTACAAAATGTGCCTTTGTGTATTTAACCACAAAGGCATGTGGTTAAAACCTTGAAACCTTGAAAAGGTTTTAGGTTGCAGGTAGCCTGTGGCAGCAAGTGTTGAATGTACACTAAACCAAGAGCAACACAGTAAATAAACTTTCCAACTACTGTTAGATATTTAACGGTTGCACATCATGCTTGTGCCAAATCATTTGTTGTTATACTCCATTAGCTTTGTCAATATCTATTTCACCCTAGCCCTCCAAAATAAATAAATAAATCTTGCTGGATTGCTGCAGATAGAATGCATTTGTTTTGTGAACGTAAGTGAAGATAAAGTTTTTAGTAATCCTACAAAGTGTCTTTGGACAATGCTAACACTACAGTTACCATGTCTCTTCTGTTTGATTTACATTTTCACAATATGAAGACTTTCCTTAAAATCAACACCATTGAGCCTGCCTCCGAGAAGAAGGAGATATTGTCAGTATTTTTTATTTTATTTTTTTCTGCCTGACAGTCCGAGATGTAAATGCTGTTTTGTGGAACGCACTCTAAGCAGGATATGTTCCACAAAAAAACATTAACCAGCAGTTATGCAAGGGCAGTGGTGTTTGGATGTTAGAGGAAATCACAAAATCAGTTTATCTGTTTCACTATCTCATGACTTTTTCCTCCTCCTCCTCTTTCCTTTCAATACTAGTAATAATTGTGAGGGTTTTTCTTTGACAACCTGACAGTTTTTTTTTTTTTTAGTAAATCCCCAAGCTGAAAAACAACTTTCCTCAATCTTCCGGCAACCAGCAAAGCTGAGTTCAATTTTCAAGAGTGTGCACTCCTCCTTATCTTGGCCTAGTCCAGCAGGGGGCTCAATTCTATCACCAAGGTTTTGGAATGATATTTCACAGTGAAGATTGTGGGTTGTCTTTACAGTTGCTTTGTCATGTACTTTTTTGTTGAAGTCAAAACAGCAGTTTGTAGAGGTGATGCATTTTGCATCTGTAAAGTGTTGCATAGTTTACTTAAAATACTGTCAAACTCCAGTCCTTAAGGGCCACCGTCCTGCAGTTTTTAGATGTGCCACAGAAATCCTCCGCACTGCGCCTCCTGGATGCCATTATTGTATATCCAAGCTGTCGAGTATTATTTATCTAATTGACTCCCAGTGGAAGTTTTTTCATGCTCAAGAGTTGGGGAACTCTGAAATACTATCATAATGAGCAAAGGAGCCCCAACACCAAAGACAGATGTCTTTCAACATCTGAAAAACCCCAAAAAAATTGTGGTCTTAATCCGAAATGAAGGAGATGTTAAACTTCCCGGTCCTGTTGGTGCTGACAAGGGTGCATGGCAGCCTCTCCTCTGTGAGTTTGCTGTGGCTAATACACAGTAGCTGAGTGGATAGTGGGGACAACTGACTGAATGTAGTGTGAAGCGCTTTGGGAGCCTATGGACCTGATTAAGAGATATTCAAGTACGTTCCATTTGCCTTTTAAACCTCCACTATTGGAACCAATATTACAGAAAAAATGATGAAGCTAAACGTTTTAATTAAGATTTACTGTATTCTTTCATTATCTTTCATTATCTCATCAATCTATTACTTACTTTCAACAAATCCACTGCTATCACAAATGATTGAATATGAACATTGAAATTGGTCTTGGCTTCCACCAAATGTTGGAATTGGAAATTAAAACTTCTGTATATAAGCCACTGAATTTGCAACCTATTTATGATCATTAGACTTATTGAGAGTGATTTAAAGCCAGTTGACCAGTGGAGATCAAATTTAGAAGTATAACATGCTAACATGCTACCCCAACTGGGACAGAAATACAACTTAGCCTGCTATTAAAATTCCACAGTTATGTGATTGACAGGTCTGTGAAGGAAAGTCACAACCTGCTTCACTGTGATCTGGTTTCACGTTTATCCTGCTGGGTCGAGTCCAGAACAAACAAGGTGTGTGCTGTCAGTGTTTACATACCACACAGGTCCATGATTGGCAGTTGGCAGGCAGTTTCCTCTGGAGATGATGACACATGCTGCAGCTGTAACATTACATACTGACTGCACACTTAAACATGTTTTAGGCTCTTAATAAATTCACGGTCCCACGATCCAACATCTACCATGTCTTTACAACACTGCAGTGTGGGTATTCTTAGTAGCATGATGTAGTCAATTTAATGTTAATAAGCTATTGGTTTAGTGATAAAACTAAAAGGTGACTGTTGTTCTGTACACATTTTGCTGTCTCATTTTTTGAAACATTTTATAAAAAGCCACACTACCGTTTAATTTGCCAGAAGCATCTATATTCAGTATAAAAAGGAAGTAAATCATCCATAAGTGTCAACATAAAATAAAAAATACAATCCACTTTTTCCTCTAGCTCAAAAATTATTCAGATTAAAACTCAAGTGCACAAAAACACTGACTCTCCCTTTTAACGTCACTTTTTCCGACTAAAAAGTTGACTTAAATGTGAAAAAATTTCTCCACCATGCAATTCTGCTGCTCTGGAATAACTTTTAGCCACACTATTTCTTTTTTGGTTGTGGTAGCCTTTATTTGAAAGTAGTTCAACAGGAAACAGGGCAATAAGAGAGGGGGAACACATGTGGCAAATGTTGCCAGGCTGGGAATCAAACCTGCAGCCACTGGCCTGAGGACTAAGGCCTCCATATGTGGGTAGTGCTTTGCCCCTGCACCACCACAGCACCCCAGCCATACTATTTCTATTTCAGTTCTGCACCACTGTCCCTTGCACCATAAGGGAGTGTGTTTCATTTTCTCCAAACACTGAGTTGTACATTATGGCCAAACACAGTTTTTTTATGCTCCCATCTGCATAAAAAACATTGACCTGGAGATTCTGTAGTTCAGTGGTTCCCAAACTTTTTCTTCTGCGCCCCCCCCAGTGGTTTCCAAACATTTTGGAGGGAAAAACTGTGAAAAGTTCTTTGCGTTTTGCTGGTTTGCTGCCGTGATTCTGACACAACCCTACGTAGCTCCGCCCAGCAGCAGCAGGTCTCCTTCACAGGTGTAAACCCAGCAGCCGTAGCGCTCATGTTGCGTTTAAAGGCGGCTCGGAAAAACAGGTTACAACATGTTAACAACGGACTAAACTGTTTTAACTGCTGATAAAAGTGACAGAGGACACAGATATGGGTAGTGTGGAAGCCTGTACTGTACCAAATTGACATAGGAATAACAGAGTTGGGCATTCTAAGGTAAAAACCCAGCGCATACAGTGTTCATGTTTTGTTTGTTTTTTTCATCCAGACGGCTTCCCGCGCGCCCCACAGTTTGGGAACCTCTGCTGTAGTTCATTTAGATGGACCTTTGTGTGGCAGTATGCCCTGTAGCCTTTGAACGCACCACCCAAGTGCCTAAATTTAATTGGTTGTGGCGCTGGCTGCCTGTATATAAAGGGCCCTCCCTCACCTGGTTGACATGACGTTGTTTTCCTTCCGGTTCAGACCTCGGCGTTTGTTGGTGCTGCACGCTAGCTGCAAATTAATGCGTGCGCTCAAACAATGCGCTTAACGACGCTCTGATCGCCGCCGATCAATCGTCCTTCTGGCCGCCTGTACAAGCTCCACGTTTCCTCCTTTCTGTTAGAGGCACTACATAAAGACCACAGTGCCGCTGCTGTTTGTCCTGGGTCGGCTGTTTGCCTGCTGTTCTGGTTGTCCCCGACTGGCGGTCCGCCTATCAGCTGGATAATCTGTCGACTGCCTACCTGTCGTCCTGTTTGCTGGCTTCATGCTCACTCATGCTGTGTGCCTCAAAGGTAACTTTTTAGTGGCGTTGTTGCAACCAATTTTATTAAAATAGTGCTTTTAAACTTGAGTTCCCAATTCTTATCACACTGCTCCCGCCACATTTGCAAACCTACGCTGAAGGCAGACTAACACCTTCAAACCTGCCGGGCAAACCAGGCATGTTCAGTCTATTGAGAATCACCTCTTGAGTTTTGTTTGCAGTTACCATGATCATGTCACTGTTTGACCTGAGGGGTGATTTCATAGATATACCTACTCAACTTGTTTGCCTCATTACAGCAGCCTGAAGAAGAAACCGGAACATGCAAGTCATAATTACAACTGTTTTAAAAAAAACAAAGCAACAGGAAACATGCAGATGCAATTTATGCATCTAGCCAATGCTATTACTTGCATAAGTACAATTCTGTCTAATCTAATCCCCATTTTTTTAGATGTATGCCTCATATTGAGTTGACTGCACCTCTTTAATTCCTTTGTAAAAATGCAAAATGCCAATAGAGATTTGATTTGATCTGACTTTATCTCACTCTTAGGTGCTGGAAGTCTGACTTTCATTTCAAACAGTTTTATTTCACTTCAGCCTAATATGTTTTAAAAGACGTTTGTGAGTACAGTCAGAGTTAGACACAGCAAATATTTTTGGGAAATGTGGCTGAAAAGGCAAAAATTAAAGCCACTTGCACCAGAACTGCAATTGCTCATGCATCTTCTCTTCTAAAACAACAAAAAAAGTATCTGACTCTGTGAAGCCTTGTCACTATAAATTCACATAAAGCAAAAGTTTTCACTAACAAGTAAGAGTGTCATCTGTATTCATGTCCATATATAAATATGGTTTATATTTGTGAATCACTCAGAGAAAGATAAAGAACTAACGTTTCTTTTCAAGTCTTGGCTTATGGAGCTAAATATCTTTACTCAATCAGTTCTAAATAAATAGTTTCACACCGCAATCCACACTGGCAGCTTTACAGTACAGGCGTGTTCACTGGTTTTGTAATCTTTTTGTCACTTAGGCTTCCTGAATCAATGACTCAAATGTTTCCCCAGATGTGTTGTGCACAAAGAGAGCCACCTTCATCACGGCAGTGATTCATACTATCACTGTCACTCAGGCATGTTGATAAGATAAGAGGCGATTTGTGTCAGATGAGTTTTAATAGGGGTTTAAAAGAGTAATTCATGACTACTTGTCACAACCAGTTTATGAAAACTAGACCTGAAGCTCCCCTACTGTTCCGATGAACGAAATGCCTTCTGCCACAATCATAGACTCATCTTGCAGCTAGAATACCTGTTATTATCCCTGACAGGTATGAAGACCTACTGCCTAGTTTTTCTCTGCTCCCACATGTCAGATAATTTCCACATGTCCACCTATTAAAAAGAAGAAAGAAACATGCCACCATGCTGTACTAACTTAAGGTGTGTCATCTAAGAATTTACAACTAAACCTGCTTCGGTATATCATTATTTTTCCATTTCTGTCTTTCATGGTTGTGCTTTATATTTTTAGTGACTTCAATATAAATACAAAGTTAAATCTAGCATTCACAAGTTCAAATGGTAATTCGGGGGATTTGGAAACAGTATTTTCACATAGGTAAAAAAAAAAACTCAAGAATTATGAATGTGGAGTTGAAAAACACATAAGTCACAACCAATTTTAAGAAATGAGGCTAAATTCCTGGGCAGTTAAGTGACGGTGCTCATTTTCAAGTGAAGGGGACAAAATTAACTTAATTGAGAGGTACGGTCCTTTGAAAAAAAAAATCCATTCATCCTACCGTTCAGTGTAATGCGTTTACTGCCGCTGTATCGTCGTCTACAACTAAATCACTGTCTGAAAGAAATTCCAGCAAACATGTAATTTCCTTGAGTTGCTTCTCAGTGCTGGCTATAAATCTTTGTCTGAGGCTCCTTGTCTTCTTGGAGTCTAAGTAAAGTGGGCTGGTTGACAGAAGGAAAACTGAAGTGTGGGAGGTGAGAAAGGGGAAGTAGGGGTCCGTCCTTATCTGATCTAGACCACTTTGGAAAGACACCTGTGCATCCAGGTCAATATATTACCACCTAAGTAGCAGTAAATCCCCCTTCATGTTTAGTGTTAGAGGTGGGCAGGACTTAGACAGCTGCAGGTAGGAAGTTTGGATGACAAGTAGGGACTTATTTTATTTAATGGGTAGAGAAATTTAACAAGGGTGGGAGGCAGATAGCAAACTGGTTTAGGTTGAAAATTGAAAATTACCTGGATGTACCAAAAGTTTAAAAATTCCGAATAGGAAATAATTTATTCACGTGATGTTGAAATTAGACCACTTCATGAGACATTTTATCCTTCAAAGCAAACCTGTGTGTCATTTCACACAAGATATTATTCTAATATATTCCAAACGACACAGAATGTTAACAACAAGGCTACACAAAGCTTTTATCAAAACAAGGTTGTGGTAAAAAGTAGGATAGCTTTAGTGCTTTATGTTTTTATTTTGAATCAAAATGTGTTTTTATTTTATTTAGAAAAGATAAATGAAAAAGTAATGTCTGTTCAGTATATTGTCTTTGTTTCTTTTTATTTGCCGTCTCTCCAGACGGACCTACTGGGCTCAGTGTAACAGCGGTGAACACATCTGAGTACAAAGAACCAACATGGCAGCCCTGTGGGCAAGTACACAAACAGCAGAGAGCAGGGAGGCGTTTAGCAGCTAATTGTCTTCACTTGGGAGCTGTGATGGTACCAGTTAAAATCTCTATCGTACCCCCACACTTGGGGGTTGGAAACATACACTGCAACAGGAAGAGCCCCGGGCTACAGACAAGGATTCACCTGGACGCACACATGAGACCGAACACGCACACACACGGTCTGAGCTGCAAAAAAATAAGGAGAAATGCTTGAAGACTCCTTAGCGACACACCTGGAGACAAAGAGAGTATCTATCACCACGCACACCTGAGCAGCCCCCTCCTCATGAAACCTGTTAACACCTGAGAAGCAGAATAAACATCCTGTGAGCTTGTCCAGCAGGTAAGATCAGTGTATCAAAGAGATTCACAGGACAGCTCAGTGAACAATTACCAAATTATTCCAACTGAATTATTAAGATAATGCTGATTACTCACCACTGGATCAATCTACACATTACTGAATCTATTAAAAGAAGGCATTGTGACATCAAACAAGGTGTTGTACATTATTTGTCACGTCAGGAAGAAGACTTTCTCTTAGGATCATAACCCTGCTGTGAAAAAAAGCAGCAATAAAGCTCTAACTCAGATTACTAATTAGGGTCATGTCGCTCATTTTGCAGTTTAAAATAATTTTAGATTAACAGAAATATGATGAGGACTACGCAGTCTAAAGGTTGATGTTTCATACAGGACATGAACATGACGTCACCTGTTATTCATGTTTATTAAGGTTCTCTCGAGGTTTATTGACACATGCCTTTAAAACTACAATAAAGCTCCACTGCACGCATAATGTTTTGTCAGTTTTCTCACAGAAGCATATTGCCATAACAAATCCTTGAAGTGTTCCAACATAAATGGCTGAGGTCAGAGTCTCCACCCTGACTGCTGTTTGTCAGACGAGAAACGGCAGTCAGCATACAAAAAAATTGGAACATTATCAATAATGGTGGCATGCTGCTTGCCAAAGAAGAAACCAAAACAAAACATATGAAATTGATGAGAAGTCAAATGTCGTTGTGTATAAAATTGTTGAAAAGTGATGTTGGCAAATACTACAAGAAGTATGTGTAAAACTGAGCCAACTTATTTGGTCTGCAGGTTAATTTCCTCTGTTGCAAATTTTGACCAAAATGTCAACTTAACTGAAGACTGATTCTTCTCATTAATTACAGAAATAGATGATCATAAAAATGTACAAATCTGACCTATAAATAAATGTAGTGTGTAATGTTACATACAATTGTAGCCCAGTTCATATTTATATTAATTCTGGTTCAGGTCCCTATTTGGATCTGCTGATTTATGGCAGCATAAGAAATTATAATCACAGAGTAAACCAAAATCCCTACAACCTGTTGATAGATTATGTTTACTGAGTCATAAAACATAATTTCCTGATATTAGATAACACAGCATTACATTAAACCATTGGTTGCAACGGGGGACATGAAACCTTCACATGCATCTATAAATCAATGCATGATTGTTACAGAAGGTACCAAACTGCAAAAGAGCTGGAAACCTGTCTAGGATGTACCCCACCTCTTATCCAATGGCAGCTGGAGAGTGACACTTTAGATGCAACTGTGGGCTGTTTAAACCTATCAAATTATAAGCCTAATTTATTTAGATATTTGTTGTCTAGAATCCATTATTCATTGCTAAGGGATATTTAACAAACAATCTTGGAATATGAGTATATTTGTGCTTGCAGGTATAAGTTTGACACAGTGTGAATTAGAGAAAATCCATAATAAATTGAAAATCCATAATAAATTTAAACTTACTAAAACAACAATGAGCTTTTCACTACATGATATGTTGTGAATATTATTCATACTGAAAAACAGGGGGAAATAGTTCTTAGCTGTTCAGATTGCAAATTCAGAGATTTAATAAATATTTCAGTTCCTGTTTGGTCTCTCAAATGTAACTAAAACTGAGCTGCTTATCTGTTTTCCCCCTGACTTTAAAAATGAAGCGATAAGAGCTAAACTATTTGGATAAAATGCAGCAAAACGCTAAACCTGAAACTGGCAAAAAGAAAAAGGAAGTTTTGACTTCATTGCATCACATTCAAACTTTTGAAAGTCATCAGGTAATTTGTAATATTTCACACTGAACCCAAAGAGAGGTGCTACCTTCCAAAAATGAACAAAAAGTAAAAACATCCTCTGAAACATCCTCTCACTGTTGAATTTTGGGAAAAAAAAGCACGTATTTGTCTCTCAAATGTCTGTGCGGACACGTCCACCTTTCGACATATTGCATTATTCTTATTCGGCTTGAAGATGTGGAGGTCATTTACATGCAAGATCAGGTGGCAGCTGAGGTCATGCTGAGACACATTGTCCATCAGAGTCTTCGTCAACTTCTTGCTGGACCTCCTGCTGCCTGTTTCACAGTAATATATGAGGTGTTACTTTATAATCAAGATAGATATGAAGAAACGTGTTTGTCTGGACAAAACTTTACTTTCTGGGCATGCAAAGAGACAAGCATTCCCACACTGCAAAGGGAAGTGAACAAGAGGAAAATAAATCAATGCTGGAATGAAGGGAGGATTGAGTTTCTTCTCATGTGAAGATGGGCAATGTAAGACAACATTCCCTTTGAAGAGTTGCTAATAAAGACGTCAGGTTTGGCCACTTCCTGTCACTGTTTGTGTGTTTGATCTGCGGAGAGTGTCAGCATCCTTCCCGTCACTTATTTGATGAATGTCTTGAATGTTTCTTTCACTGACACTAATGAACACTTTGTGATTCTTGGCTGTAAAACATGAGCTGATACCTGATGACAGCACAGAAACTATTCAACACTGAAAATTGAGGCAAATTACATCTTTAACAAAAAACAAAGAGTGATTTAAATTGGTTTGACGGAGTCCATTGACTCCTTGGAAAATCTTGATTACTGACTGTTTTAGATGTTAAAAAGTCCTTTTGTTGGACCTTATTATTTTACCATCTTAATGCTGCATGCTGAACAGAACCATCTGGACAATATCCTGGCCAATGATGACCAATGCTATTCCTTTCAGTGATTGGAGTTTATCACAATTTCTTTTGTCTCCTGTTTTTCCACCTGTTTTTTTGAGAAGTGATGCCAATTTTGAACAAGTTCTCCACTGGTGGTAACATGACTCTTTTAGGGTTGTCCTCAGGAGAAGGCAGTCCTGGAAATTGTTGGAAACACATAAACATGTAGATCTATTTCTTGCTGATGAACCACAAAGAAGTTCTTGATGATCCAGAAATGTGTTTTCTTTCAGCTGCAGTTTCCTGCATGCCAAGCTGAAAATATTGTGTCTGCAATTCAATTCAGTTTTTTTATATATATTAAGTCAATTAAGAACAATTCTCATATCAAATCTCAAAGAATTGTGCCAGATGAAGTTCAAGGTGGATGAGTTCAAGTACATATTCAACCATCCAAAGCAACAGGAAGTCCACATAACATGTGAAGAAGAGAGTGCAGGTAGATTATTGTGAAAGCATTCACATTATGGGAAATGAAAGGTAGCATCCCAGAGAAGATCAAAGTCCAAACTCACTGCCAAACTTTCTCTTTAGAGCCTCTATCAAACTGCAAGAGGCTCAGTGCTCCCTAGAAAACCTGCTGGAGACCTTAAACCCCTCAGAGATCAAATCTGAATCCTAACTGACCTCCTGATGTTGCCATTAACGTCTATCAGAGGCTTGTTAGGACAGATTAATCTAAACTGGATAATGTAAGGATATTTTTACTATGACAACACACAAATGTTCACTGTTCTGTCAACACCTTGCATCTTCTATGTCTCCTGGGTGTTGTTGGTGAGTTGTTGCCCAATAAGAAACCTCATGGTAACACACCAGGCTCTCAAAACAAACATAATTTAGCCGTTTTCAGCAGTTCAGACATGCAGCTGCAGATATTTTTGCCTCCCAGCAAAGTTCTACTTGGTTGGTATGACTTCATTAGGTTAGATTGGAAAGGGACACCATTTACAGTTTCAGACTGTTTATGTATGATATGTGGAAACACAGAGTTCGGGAATTTTTTTTGCCATGGTTAAACTAATATTTTTCCCCGAATCAACTTTGCCTTCACTATTTTCAGCTGAATCGGAGCAGTTGGTAGCAATGCGTGTAGCAACAAGGCCCTGAGTTGGAATCCCAGTCGGGGGTCTTTCTGAATCAAGCTTGCATCATCTCACCAAGCGTGAGTGATTTGTACTCCAGCTTCCTCCAACTGTCCAAAAACATGACTGTGTTGTTAAATGGTTTCTCTGAATTACCCTTAGGTAGGATTGAAAAAGCTTACAGGACTTAAAACGTTCATAGCTAACACTTGTGGAAGTCTAGTGGAGTTTATGTCTTGGTGGGCCAGGGCTGTTTTTCCATCAAAATCAGAATCAGCTGGTGATCACAAATGATATTGTTGCCCCTGGGTGTCCAGAAGTAGAACTAAGTTTAGCACTAGCATTGCCTTATAGAAGTTAAAAATATTGCATATTGGAACTTTAAACTGAGCTTCATATGTTCACAACCAACTTAGATTCTGGTTTGAGTGATTTTTACAGAGATGTTGATTGATGGTTTGACATTTTTAAATCAATTTCTGTTTTTAACTTTTAGACTATCTCTTCCAACTGAACAATGTAGAGTACACTGCTCTCACCACCATGTTTAACAGCTGAAACATTGTGTTCTGGTGGATAGTAATAATAAACATAGCTTATTTTTTAACATATACTAATCTGATAACCTGAAATCTGAAGGAGCTGATTCTGGATTGCTACAAAGCTTTACAGTCTGTTGTAATGTGACATTCTGACACATTTACCTTCAGGGTTTTCTCTGTTCTTGGAGCATCAGCATCTGTTTTCTCTCTGCTTTTTCAGAGTTTAGCATTTGATCCACTTCTTCACACATCAGACAGTTTAGTTAAGTTAATGCTAAACCTTTTGATGGAGGTACAGTTCGAAGAAATCCTTTGAAAGCCTAATTCCAACATAACTTTTATGTCCATGACAAGTGCATAAACTTCCAACCAGGACTGCTCATCGGCCGCTAACAGACGTGATCAGACAGACACCTGAAAGATTTCCGAGTGAAACATAGACTCATTGGCCTGTAATTGAGCAAATTCTTGTAAATCAAAGCTGAAAGGTTTGCAGGGGACTCCCACACACCCGTAAGGGACCCCTGGGGGGTCTTCAGCCTTCAGACTGGGACCCATAGCCATCCTCACCCAAGTTGTCAGTTAGTGTTTGAGGTAGTGCAAGCCAACAGTTTTCTCCTAAATGGTAATTTATGTGCTGTTGTGGAGGACAAATTGCTGCAGGAGGTACACCATTAGCTAAGCTGAATTTCACAGCAACGTGTTTTTACCTGCAGTACTGCTATGCAAAAAATGTCATAACTCCGAGCCGGACCGCCGGGGGCGTGGGCTTTACAGGTAGTAGTGAGGGGGAAATACAAAATAGAGGATGTACTGTACACTCTGCCAACAGCAACTCATTAAAAAAGTACGTATAAATATTCACTGATCACTTTTCTTGTCATTAAGAAAATATTTTAAACTTTTAAGAGGGTGCATATCACTCATTTCACTTTTTTTTTTGCATTGCAGAGAGTTGTGTCTTCTGATTTAAAAATTCCAATACAAAAATAAAGCGATTGTTAGAACCGATTGTTAGATGTGAAAATAAATTAATGGTTTAATTTGGATGAAATGGAGTCTAGATCCAGACAGATATGAAGATGTTAATGATGTGATGTGCAAGGAGCCGGCATAAGAGATGCCATGATGAGCGACATGATCATATTATCAGGTTGTTGCCAAAGCATCAAAAAGTCAGTCAAAACAGTATCAGTCCACAACTAAGATTAGAATGTTGAACATACTCTTTCAGACCCAAAGACAGTCGAGAGCCACTGGAATGCCTTACAGATGGGTCCGATCTACTGGCATAAACAGCCATCTGCATGGAATATGCAGTGAATGATAGTCATGTGGATAAAAATGCCTTGTAGATGTTAGAGGTCAGAGGAAAATAGACTGGTACAAAATGACAGAATAGCAACAGTTTCTCAAATAATCACTTGTTTACAATCCCTGAACCTACAGCAGTAGAAGACCACATCAAGTGCTACTCCCATCAGCCAAGAACAAGATACTAAAGGCACAGGGGCCAGTTCTGTTGTTGCTTTGGGGTCGGAGGGAGATTTTAGAGCACCCTACGCTTCTCATTGACTCACGAGTCTGTTACAAAAATGCCTGTAGCTCCTTTATTTCTTAACCAATTTCTATAAAATATAGCTTGAACTAAAGCAGGGAAAATTGCAGATGTTTTAATAGTACTGCTGCTGATCATGTCCAAGCCTTTTTTCTACCACAGGTGTGATGGTTAATACGCCATGACAGATTAATACGCCATGTCAGAAATCATCTGAAACAACCTCTGCATTCACAGAATCTCAATTTAAAAGGAAACCTTTGGATGTGGCGTGGCAGAATCATAGATTGTCATTGGAGGTTTGTAGCCAACAATCCTACAGTGCTTGATTCTTACAAAAGACTAGCATTTCTTAGAAATGTTTCCAACATAGTTTTGAATCAATACCAGAAAGAATTAAGACAGTTCTGAAGGCAAAGATGAGTCCAACATGTTACTAGCAAGGTGAGTTTGATAAGGTGGAAGGTTAGAGTATACTAACTCATATCAGAAAAGTGTTAAAAAAAACTTTCATTGAATAGGTGAGTAAAGTAAAAAGCAAGTTGATTGGAATGGAAACTCAGGCAGACTTCCAGAAAAGATGGATTTTTGGGTTCCTGTTTAATAATTAGATCAGAACACAGGGCTCTCAATTTATTCGGTCTGCAATGCTCTTTGTAACATTTTGAGATAATTACAATAATCTTGTAATCTCTTTCTTCTCTCTTAGATTTTAAAATACTACCCTCTTAAGAAATGTGAAGCACTTTTATTCTTATTCAGATTTTTTTCCTATTTACCTGTTAAAGATAAAATGTTTGTTAAAAAAAAAAAAAAAAATAGAATTAGGACGTGTTGTAGTCACAAAAACTATAATCACAATCAGAACTCTTGACGTCAAGAGAAAGAGGAAATCTGTTACGGTGATTAAAATCCCGATTAGTGCCTCTCAGTTCAAAGGTGCATGAATCAAGAGCAGGAGCATGAAAACAACTCTCTGATTGGATTTAATCTTTGGTTTTCACCCCTTCACAAATCATTTATCACTTCAAATATCCCAAATGCACAAACTAACCAGACAAAGGGTGTGGACATAAAATCTCCTTTCCCTGCTGCTGAAATCCTATTTTTCATGATGCAACCATAGAAATTGGAAGAAGTTGTGTCTGTTACTGCCTGCTGCATACACAGAGCCTAAAGACCCAATTAAAAATGTTTTATTTGCCAAGTTGAATGTTAGGTCTGGGTACAGCACAACTCCATCTCATGAGCTACATGCTTGCATTATCTTTTGAATATAACAAAAACTTCCAAATGAAAGTTAAAAAAAAATAAAAAATCCTCTGAGAATTCCTAGGTACTAATGTGTTTATCAGTGGTGATTATTCTTTGTAACCATATCATTTGAATAAGTTAATTAAGTGGTGGAGTCTTATCTTTTTCTCAACAGGATCAACTTGTAAACCTGTCTGCACTCTAAATATTCGTTGTGTTTGTGAATCATTGTGACTGAAGCTGTGAAGCTGCTTAACTCCACCAGCAGTGACACGACAGCTCTTAAGAAACAGCATGGCGCCCTCCAGTGGTCACACAAAGACCAACACTATATTTCTCTGCCTGTGCAAACACAATGTTGCAACCAAAAAACACAGCGTTAATATATTATTTAGAAATACTTATGTATCTCCAACATGATGCAGGACAGGAGGAGACGAAGGGAAAGTTTATATAGTTGTCAGGCAAGAGGATTTGTTCTCATCTTTCCCTCTTCTGCTGGTTCATGAATAATAAGATCTCTTACGGCAAAACTTTGTAGTCTGACAAGACAAAAATGAAATTTTTTGATCACAAGGACTAAAAGCTTGTTTGGAGGTATCAAGGTGAACTTTTCAAATCTAAGGACACTGTACCAACTGTTAAACATAGTGGTGGTAACATCATGCTGTGGGCTGTTTTGATGCTAAGTAATCAGTGAACCAACCAGTAAACGCTGCCAGAATGATAACAATAAATTTAACTATAAATTAGGTTCATATTTGAGCCTGTAAGAATTTTAGAAAAAAAAATCCAGAACCCTTTCAAACTTGTGCACCATATTATTTATTATTATTATTATCCATCCATCCATTTTCTGAACACCCTTGTCCCTCAGTGGGGTCGGGAGGGGTGCTGGTGCCTATCACCAGCTTACGTTCCTGGACAGGTCGCCAGTCTGTCGCAGGGCAACACAGAGACACACAACCATGCGCACACACACACTCACACCTAGGGGCAATTTTTTAGACAGACCAATTAACCTAACAGTCATGTTTTTTGGACTGTGGGAGGAAACCGGAGTACCCGGAGAAAACCCACGCATGCACAGGGAGAACATGCAAACTCCATGCAGAAAGACCGGGGCCGGGAATCGAACCCAGAACCTTCTTGCTGCACGGCAACAGCTCTACCAACTGCGCCACTGTGCAGCCTATTATTATTATTATTATTATTATTATTATCATCATCATATATTTGGTTTAATTGCGGCAGTTGTGTTCAACTAAATAACAGATTCCACAAAGTCAAATTCAAGAATTTTTCAAGAGGATTTTTCAGCACTTAGAATGGTGATTAATCCAGCAGGTGATATGTACCTGAAAATCCCTACATTTCTATAGCAAAACGTTGTAAAATATAGCTTGAAGAAACACAGTGAAATGCAAGCATTTTGAAGCATTTCAAGTTCCCTGATTTTGCTGTACACAGATTCTGTGATGGTGTTCGCCGACCGCGTGTGTTTGTGTTGTCACGTGAAATGTCTGTCAGATTTGGAGCTTGAGCTTCCAGCAGCAGCGAAGCAGCCAATCAGAGTGTGACAGACGAACGAGAGCCCGGCCATCTGTAGGTGGACTGATGCCCACACAAAACACACGCATACACCAAAGATGACTCACAGACTGGAGGAAAAAAAAAATGTCTAAAAATATAAGATGTCATAGAGTTCTGTGTCTTCTTGCGTTTCATTTATTTTTTTTCGAGAGTAAAACTAATCAAAACACAACGACAAAGCAGGAAGTTCTGAGTACTGTCATGTGGTGTTCACTGCACCCAGGTTGCCACACAAAGATGAAACCTTTCTGTGATTACTCTGCCTCATTTGGCCTGAGGTATAAACAAACACTGCATCTGTTTAGGGGCCCCCGCTGTGATGAGGGAACTGAATTTCATATAAGCCACATTTATAAACCAGTTGCATAAATATTAAATGAATGTTTTATAGCTTACAGAGCATATTTTGATGCACATGCAGTATTTTATGCAAATTTTGTCTGAGCCAGGGTCACAAACACATCATGTTTTTACATAGAGAAAGAGGTAGTCTGTTTCTGTGTTGATTTTTTTTTTATGAATTAAACAATAAGCCTTGATGCTGTTTGTCAGCTCCGAGTTTGTAAAAAGGTCTCATTCTCTTTGTACTCTAAAGTCAGATTTTACAAGATCACACTTGCAAACACAGGTGAAGCCAGAATCTTAAAATCGAAAATCAGTTTCAGTCCTGAGTCTAGTATCCATTCATTTAATTTATTTCTCTTAACATCACATGGCATAT
>NW_015114658.1:36947-41754 GCF_001443285.1 Poecilia latipinna
ATATATATATACACAAAACACATTGTTTCTTAAAATTTCATTCTGCAGTTTTAATGGAAAAGGTTGTTGGAATCCAGCTGAGAGTCATGCTTCATCCAGATGTTGGAGAACTTCAGCAGGTACAGGAAATCTGAACTTTTGTCATTTTCTCGGAAATGCATGCTTGTCCAAAGAACACCTGAATGATGTGAGAAAAACAATTTCCTAACAGGGACAAACCTGCACCTTCTGAAGGAATAATCCTCTCAACACAAAACTTGCTGAGACTAGGAGAGTTCACAATGGAGAGAAACATGGTGTCTACTGGTTATTTTGTTTGGCTAAAACAAAAAAAGTAAAGTGTTCCGTGATTATCTGTTTCCTGGTGCTTTCTCTCAGCATGGCCCCTGCGGGTTTTATTAGTCATGCAGCAAGCATGATTACAGGAACTCATCCCTCCAGTTTATCTTTGATTTTTTTTTTTTTTTTTTTTTTTTTATTTCTCCATAATCGAAGCAAAGTCCCCCACGTTCATTAACGGCGGCTGAAAATTAAGTGCTGCCATCACATCTGCTCGTCGTGTGCCCTCAGCATCTATAAATACGTGTGAGCTCTCAGACTCGTCTCCGAACGCTTTCCATGATATGATATGAGTGTGGAGACGCAGCTTTATAATAACTGAGCGGGGAATTAAAAAAAAAAAAAAAAACAGAGCACGAAGCCGCAGCACAGAGTGCTGCTGGGGTCTATTTGTGGCAGAGTGGAGGTGTTTCTCCTCCCTCACTTCCAACAAAAAGGTGAAAATTGCACCCAGAGGGGAAAAGCTTCGCAGCAAGGGGAAGGTGTGGATCCACCCCGTCCAACTCTTTGTCTCCGTCTGAAGCTTTGGCTCGTTTCACTGAAAACCGCAGCTGCATCGTCTGAGCGGGTTTACGTCCTCGGGGACCCCGGTAAGGGACTTCAGGCAGCAGCGAGCTGCTAATATCCAGCAGCTGAGTTAGGCTGAGCTCATCAACACGTGTTACAGCAAACTGTTCCAGCAGTTCCAGCATAAGCTTCTCAGCAGGACAACGACCCAGAGTAAACATCTGAGGCGGCGTGTGCCATAACACGGAGCGGCCTCAGTGGAGCAGCAGCAATTTTTCAGGCAACACATTCACAAAAAAATAAAAAATAAAATAGATCAGAAAGACTCTAGTCTTTCACTAGAACCAATCAGCGTCAAGTCAACAAAAAGCACAACAAGCCTGATTTTAATGTTTCAAATGGAAACATCTGTGGATGTATTTTTAAGGCAAGTCAAACATCATTTAAAAAAAATCTAGAAATCACAAATAAATTAGTCGAGATATCAGGAACTGTGGAGCTCCATGAAAAAAATAATCTTTAGGTATTTTCAGACGGCTGATGGTGCTACATTAATCTGTCAACTATGTCCAAGTACAAGCACAATAAAACCAAAAGGCTGCCATTATTTCATGAAAATATGCATTTGTAATATTTTTTTTAATGAAAAGTGTAATGATGTTTTCAATTAAAAAAATATGATTTTCTTCCTTCTTTAGCATGACATAAGGGCCTTTAGTATTATGTATGTTAACAATTGTATTTAGTCGCACCACCAATTAACAGCAGATCTAGTAAAAAATGTAAATAAGGAAAACCAACATGCCTGCAGTTTTCAACATTTTTCTGTCTAGCAATTCATGTCTCCCCTCATGGAGGAAAACTTGCAAAATAAAAAGTTTATTTCCCAGTTGAAATTTTGAGTTGAGATTCAGCTACATTCACCAAAGAACACAAACTCAACAAACTCTTTAATTGTTTATTTATTTTTTTAAATAATTGGAAATCAAGTCATAAAAATGGGACACAAGAGTCAGATTTATAAAGACAATTTTTACTCTGGATTTTCATACAAACAATAACATAAAAACACATGATCCTATCTTTTCAATCAGAAATAAAGAGTTTCACTCCAGATTTCCAAACTTATTCTCTTCCTTGTAACAGCGTCAGCAGGAAAAATGAAGCAATTCAGTGAAGAACTTGTTCTGATCCACCAGACATTTGATCATTATTTCAAATAAGGTAAAATGCTAAAAAAAAGAGAAAAAAAACCCCTCCTCATTTGGAACTACAGTACGATGCTCAAGCATGCAGGGCCCTGGATCCAAACTAAAAACTAAAACCAGACTTGGAGTCTGAAAGTACCGGAGAGAGAAAAAAAAAAAAAAAACACCTGCCAGCAGCATGGGTTAGGATCTCCTGATCCTAATGCGTCTCTGCCCAAAGACAGTCTCAAGGTAATATGATGCAGAAGAGCCATTTGCACCTGGCGCTCGGATCATGTACCTGGACATGGTAACACTACTGGTTCGTTTGTTTTCACTTCAGTTTGTAGATATTCGCTACAGTGATCCTGGAGCCACTTAGTCCGCTAACTCAGGAGACACCACGGCGTCTGGTTCTGATCGCACTCCAGTTTGGTGTTGATGATGGTGCAGGGAGCGCCGCTGATGGTCAGCTCCTGCCGGGAATCCACCTGGTACTGGAGGTTCGTCAGCCCACCGTCGGGATCCACCTTAAACTGCTCCTGAAGAAAAGAGGAGGAGGTGGAGTTATGACTCACTGCCAAGCTGGAAAGGTGAGATCAAATTAGAGATGCCCCAATCAGATTTTTCAAGATCAATCACAATTGTTGGTTTTGAATGAACTCTGTAAGAGATAAAAAAAAAGGAAAACTTTGAAGGAGATCCATCAACAGTAAGGAATTACAAGATTGTTTTCCTATATGTGTCCAAACATTTGTCCCCAATCTTTATCTGAGTTTTATAAAAGTACATTTCTGATTTCAAGATCCTTTATTAAACTTTGTTTTGTTGTCCCTCAACTTCAGTCATTCTTTCTTACCTGTTTCTGAGCGGCCACCCTTTTCTGGTCCCTCTTTCTCCACGCCGGGTCGTGAATATGAAGAAAGGTTTTATATCCCGTTGTGATGCCACTTGGGCGGAACAGCTGCCCAAAGAATTAGAGATGAAACCAACCAGAAAAGACCTTCAGACATTATTCTAATGAAACGTCTTGTTTTCTCTGCTGATTAAAGTCGGTGACTTGTACCTGTAACTCTGCTTTTCTGAGCCTTCTGTAGAACTCGTCATCCTCTCTGCCCCAACCCCAGAACCGGTTCGACATCCCATTACACTGCACACACAGAAGATGATGAGCACCTTGAAATAAACAAGCTTTGTTGGGTTAGTTTATCACTGTTCCTTTCTGCAGCACCGTAACATTAATAAAAGTTCAAATGATATGCTATGTTTTCTTGCTCTAAGCCAAAGATGCAGCACACTCTTTTCTTTTTGGTTTGTTAATCAACCTTTTTCAATGTGAAACAGCACCATCTGGTGGACATACTATGTCCCACCAGATTAAAAATACCCAACATGATGAGCATTTAAGTTTGTGAAGTTGAAGAGACGTCCTCACAGTAAAACAAATCCTGCCAAACCTTCCCCCCTAATGTAGCTCGTCTTGCCTCTCTGAACCTCAGCTCGCCTTTAACAACAAGCAGCAGCAGCTCCGCACCATGTGATAGTGCCTCTTTGTGAGCAGCAGGATTCCTCCCACGTAGGTCTTGTAATGGTAGAGCGGATGCAGCTCCGGCGAGGCGACATGGAAGGGTCCCTCTTTAGGGAAGCCGTAGTCCAGGGCCTCGTTGAGGGGCAGCAGGTCCACGTCATGCATAGCCAGGTAGTCCGTGTCATTCCCGCTCTCCTTAAAGCCCACGTTGATCAGAGACGCTCGGTTGAATCTGGAACAAGGAGAAAAAAGAAATAAATAAAAACATTCAACATATACAGGTGAAATTGAGACCAAATACAACATTATGACTCACATATTTAAGGTTCAGTTTTGATTCGCCATCTTCTTTTCTCCTACTCATCCTCACTTTGTTTTTATCCAACAACTCAAACACTGACTATGCTGCTTAAAGGACGTTTTAAATAATAATCTAGCATACTTTGAGGTGTCATCAGTTGTTAATTGGTGCTTTTATTGGTGCCACTGAATTCAAAAACTGTACACAAGTGCATGAAAACACTTCCTGAGGAGTTTAAAGGAAGTTGTAGATCGTTTTGTATGTTGAATCAGAGATTAAATACATTTTACAACAACCTGCTTCTGATTCATACAGCTTAAGGCTTTAAAACAAGCAAATAACAGCTTACTAAAAATAAAAACTAAAAGAAAAGCTCAGAGACAGAAGGTTAACATTTATCCTATGACTGGCAGCTGAGCTCTCACCTGTAGTGATCCACCTGGTTGATAATCAGGATCTTATGGCGGATCTTCTTCTTGTTGAGAAATTTGTGCATGAATGGGACGAACACCAGCAGCTCTTCGAAGCGTTCTCTGAAGGGGACCACGAGTGCCAGCTTGTGAGGACCCCAGCTGGGGTCGTCCGCTGCGGATGCCTGTCGCTCAGTGGGACAGGGTGGAGGAGGCGGCTGGGGGTCGTGCTGGTTTTGACGCGTTACTGAGGACATGTCACCCGAACAGCTGAGCTGCAGCCACAGCAGAGAGATGAGCACCAGCACCATGCAGAGGCCAAACAGCTTGTAGATGGTGCATTTCCCCGACAGAAACCTGGGAAAAGCACGAGAGAGGCCATAAAAGCTTCATCTGGGTTTGTTTGTTTAACACGTGAAGCAAAATAATAATAATAAAAAAAGGTCAAATTTACTCAAAATTCAAAGTCAAATCTGCATTTAGTGTTCCTTGGTAAGCTGAACCTCAAGAGGACATTTTGATCTAATAACCTATT
>NW_015114658.1:45883-59618 GCF_001443285.1 Poecilia latipinna
ATAATAAAAAGTAGCCAATTTATTCTGCTTAACTCCAAAAAGACCCATCAAACAAGAACTTCAGCTTCAAGTGTAACGACAGAGTAGAGCTGGAGGATTCGGAGGAGACAGGTTCTGAAATTGGACACAAATGAAGCGAGTTGATGTCAGTGGTTAATGTTCAAATTCACTTCTTTCAGGACCATGAGTCCAAACAGACCAGAATATGTTGACTTGTTAAGCCCAAAATGTATTCTGTGATTTTTATTTTGCATTCTGCCTAAAAGCCAACTTCTGTCTTCACTTTATTATCTAGCAGTTGATGAGCCATTTTGGACTTTTAAAAGGAAGTTTCAACCAAACACCTAAAGTTTGGTTCATTATTCCAGACAGTAGTTTTGCTTTAGCTGCTTGTTGTACTTCTGGGAGTCTGAGGACCTCAGTTTGAAAACCATTGTTTAAAAACACGCAGCAAGTGTTTACTCACCTCTCATCCTGCTGGGGAACTTTAGAGAGGTCACTTCTTAAACACCAAAAGATAATTTGAATAAGTGAGGCTCTTCTGCGTTAATGTTAGCGTAAATAGAACATGCCACAAATCAGCAATGACTTCTATGAATCAGCATCTCCTTGCTCACCAAAGGCAAATATTGACAGAAAACATTCCTGGATTCTTACATCAGGTTTGGATTGTTGCTGTATGATGAAAGTCTGCAATTCTCCACGACAAAATGAGTTCATTGGGTTTTGCAAGGACTCGGTCAGTTAGGGCTTGGTTGCTTCCAGTTTTTAGATACCGTTCAGTTGGGCCGCAAAATATTGTGAAATAGTGCAATTACTATGCAACTGTTAAATATTGCAATGACAATCAGTTGTGAGAAATGCACATTTTCTTTTTTTCTGATCCTCCATTACAATGTCTTTAAGTAACCTTTCAACCAATGCAAAGATGTAGGACCTAATAAGACTTGGACAATGTGGGCCCATTAATATAAAACCTCAAACCTTTTGAGTAGCATTTACTCAGAAATGCTACTCAAAATAAATAAAGTTTAACTTTATGAATTTGAACATATTCATGAAAACTTTGTAAATTGATAGAAAAATAAGTTCAAACTCTATCGAACTGCTTTGTATTCAGGAGTTCACATAGAAGCATGGTGATGTTTTAAATGACAATAATACTGGTAACAGTCTAAATTACTGCATCATAAAGATTCACCTTTGTTATTATTTTTCTTTTTCTCACCTTCTTTCCTCTTTAAAGTAGAGCACAGGCTTTCTTCTGGATGAATACATCATGTCTTAACCTGTTTTCAGCCTTTGTTTGCAGTCTGCTTCCCACTTAAACTCTTCCAGGGGAAGTCTTCATTCCTCCAGGTGTATCTCGTCCATCCTGGACCTTTGTGAGGGATCTCTGCTCGGTGAGTTCATGCTGAGATCCGCTTCGTGCTGGAGCCGTTAGCAAGAGAAGCTAACGGGCTGCCGCAGCCGCTGTACACGTAGCACGAAGCGGTTCACACGAACCAGAGATCCGGTGGATCCGCGGTGAATGTTAATTTGCTAAAGTATTTCCATGGAGCATATCACACAGTTTTATTGATCTAAAGAGTCTCATTTTACTGAAAATTAGTTAAGAAGTGACTTGCTTAGGCTAATTAAAATCCGCCTGAAATCACAGAACACCGTTTGATATTCGGTCCGTCCTGGTTATAAATCCGAACGCAACAACGGCACTAAACGACAAAGGTTCCCAGGTTCAGTATTATGGAAGTCTATTTTTATTTTGTATAAACAAGAAAAAAAACTCTAAAAATAAAAACAGTAAAAGTGGCATTGAAAGTAAGATTTCATTTTTTATTAACTAACAAAATCAATAACATTGACGCAGACTTAAGTTAGGGTAGTTGTTCCCCTCAGGGACGAATCAAGTAGAAATCTGGACTTGGACACTTCTTTCTTTTCCAGCTTTTTGTGGTACACTTCCTGAAGTATTTTGGGATCATTGAGCAGTTTAAACCAAGCTTCAACATTTGGGACAGATGGCCTCAGATTTGACTTAAATGTTTTGTCACAATAAGGGATTTGCAGTTGACCCGATTATTGCAAAGTACCTAGGTATTGGCCTGTAAATCAAGCCCAAATCATTAGCCCCTAACCACAATGCTTGATAGTTCCTACAAAGTGTTTACACTAAACATGTTACTGCACAATTTGGAGTATATATTTGAATTTTATGTTAAGGAAAATTGTTCCAATATTTGTGTACGTGTGCTCATTCAAATTCAGTTTTGCAAAAATTGATTTTGCTGGAATGTTCTGTTTGGAAAGAGTAAGCCATCTATTTCCATCCTTTTCTGGGAAACCCCTCCTATGACGATTGAGAGATGCTTTTACCATTTTCCACTTGCACATAATCTTCCAGGAGTAATAAAACCAACTCTCTGTTGTATTGGTTTTATTTATTTTTGTGGTCACATTTCTTTATCTGCTTCAAAAATGCTCTCCCTCAAAATACATTATAGGTACAGAATATAAAAACTCTAAACAGTGACTTGAGCTGTTGATGTGACATTTACAAGGAAAAATAGAAAGTGTCAGTAAGCCAGAACATCTTTCAAACCAAAGGAGACAACAACCATTTATTCTTAGTGCAACCTCATATGCACTGATAAAAATAGCTCCACATCTAGCAAAAATAAAACCACCAACTGCTTGAATTTCTATCCCCAGAAAACTGAAACCTAACAACAAAATACAATCATTTTTAAAGAAAGAAAAACCGTAAAAATTAAGCAAAAGGACCAAAACATTGGAGGGTGTTTGAATCAACAAAACTGAGTAATATGCAATGCAAGTTTTTGAGAAGAAAAAGGAAACGTACTGTGTTTTTTTTTTGTTTTCCTTTTTCTGTAGCTAAACACCAAATAAATCAGATTTTGTTTCACACCAAATTTCAGCAAGATAAAGAAGCATGTTGGAGTAATTATACTCAAAGCTCGGGTTCTATAATCAACTGCAAAGTGATTTAGCTTCATGAAAACAGTGCATTCACAAAAAAATTACACTTACCATCAAAAGCATAAAAAAGGTTGCACAGTTGTTTGTAATATTACATGTACAATTCCGTAATAAAGAGGGATACAGACCACTGCAGTTATTCACTCAGCCCTCAAAACATGGCAGTCGTCCTGTTGAAATTGACAACGCTGGCCTTTAAAACAAAAGTGATGGCACGTTATTTAAAGGTGAAAACTAAAACAAAATCCCAATGAGTGCCAGAAATGTGCCAAAATTTGGCATTTTGACAAACATTTAAATAAAATTCATAAAAGTTTTCTAACAATTGTGTGGCATTCATGAAGGTTTGAGGTGTAAAGTTGCTGCCAAATAATTGCACAGATATGTCTGCCAGAGACGCACGCCAAAGTTTTGAGAAACCTCCAAAGCTGATGATTTAATCTCAAATACTTCAATCGGGAGAAAATGGAACACAATGACTTCAGGAGAATTCAAATTGCAAAACAAAGAAAAATAACTTAACATGATGTGTAAACCTGACTTTAGTTTATCAGCATCTTGAGTGGCCAGTAACACAAAGTGGGGGAGAAAAAAAAAAAAGAAAAAAAGGAGACACGATGAAATAAATTACTGCAAGGGTGCAAACATCAGTCTTGCACACGACTGAAAGATTAAACTTCCAGTAGTTGGGGGAGATGTGTCCTGGATGTTTGTTGTAAATGGGAGCAACTCAGCAAACACAAAAAAAAAAAAAAGAAAAAAAAATGTTTTCAAGTTTAACCTAGGTGCAGCTGGATTTTTGCCCAACAGCAGCTGCTTTTCTTTTTTTTTTTTTACTGCATCCATCAGTAGATACCAAAAAACACACACACGCTCCTTTGGAAGAGTTACACCAGTTTTTTCGCCTCGAAGAAGCTCTTGAGGTGTCTCATTTGCCAGATACCGATGGCCACCAGGATGAGGGTCTGCACTATGGACCACCAGAGGACACGCTGGTTGGTGCTCTCGCTGGTCTGACGGAAACGCTCCTCACGGTACTGATGACACACACAGACAGCAGGGGGCGATATATTAACATTTCAGACTGATTAATATAAATGACCTTTGCTTTCACTTAGTTACATCTGAGTAGCTGAAATTCCATTTAAAAAGTCTCAGCTCCTCTGTTGTTTTGTTGAATCTTCCTCTTGACAATACGCCATAGATCCAATATGGAGGTTTGAGTGAGGAGAGTTTGCGGGACAACCATGGCATAAAATTTCAGCTTTAAAAATATATATATTTTTTTACTTATCGTTGGCAACATTCCATTGTTCTGAGAACCAGATATTTTGGTCTGCATTAGCTGGAAGCCACACTCATCACAGTGAACAGCAAAACTGGTGAACGATCACATTACATGAGCTTTACGCTCCTAAAAAAAAAGGTTTATTCATTCTTGTTTGCTCTCAAGAATTAAAAGAATATTTTAATAAAGACTTCTTCTCTGACACAAGTTACTAAGGAACAACAGATTGCAGGATTTGACTGACCCTCTGGTAGTTCTGCTCCTTCTGGATCTGGTCCACCTGCTCCACCAGCTGCCGCACTCTCAGCTGCAGCTCCGTCAGTTTGTCCTTGGCAGCGATCTCAGCGTAGTTGTTGGCGTGTTCGCCCACCTGGATGTCCAGATGAACACGCTGCAAAAGACAAAAAAAAAAAAAAAAAAAGACAGAGTTGAGCAGGACATCTTGACCAAACCTCCAGGAGTTTCCACTTACGGAATTCCTGCATGTTGAGTTTAAATGTCTTTAAAGTAATTTCCCTAAAAGGTTTGCAGTTAGAACAAGAGTGAGAACACAAGAAAAAGAGTTTCTGTCAGACAAGGAAAGCAGGTCAAAACACATTTCAAAATGTTTAACGTAATGTTTGCACAGAGCGGGCTGCCTCCTCACCAGCATGCCTCCGGCGAACAGGGAGAACTTGGAGGAGTTGGAGTGGAGGCAGATCTGATGCTCCCCGGGTGTGTGTGACGTAAAGGTGAAGCGTCCCTCTGAGCCGTACTGCCGAGACAGAATCACCTGCCGGAAACCGAAGAGGAGGTCAGACCTGCTCAAGCTACAAACACGCTGTCAGAACGCAACGCAGTTGCTCCAGTCATTTAAACTTGTTCCTATTTCTTGCGTTTACCTTATCATCAGGGTCTTTGACTTCCACAAACATACCCAGGCCCTGGGTTGCCGGCAGATATTCTTCTTTCTGCTTATCATACAGCTGAGTACGGTAGTTACCTGAACAGAGACATAAACATTAAACCTTCATGATGAATTGGAGCTGGAAACATTCATATCCCACATCTAATGTGAAAGATGTTGATGCTCATTTCCTTTGGAATAAGCTGCATAAACCTGTTGGCAAAAACCTGTTGAAGTCTCCAGGAAAATCACCTTGGATTTAAAATGTTTAAATTTGTTAATACACACAAAAAAATACTGATTTAAACAGAAGTGAAGGTAGCATGTAAATGTTATTTTTAATATTAGAAAGTTTTACAACATCCTAGGGAATGTTACAGGCACACTTTATGTTACTATGTTACTAAACCCTTGGATATACTAAAATAACGGGGACTTGTTGGAAATAATCAAACTTTTTTTCCAGCTGTGTTGGACTTTACTAGGGTTGACATTTGTTGCAGACTTTTTGCTCAACAGATTTCTCATTTCATAAGAATAGGGCCAAGTGCCTTCACTCTGGGGTAGAGGCATCACAACCCTGTGATGCTTGACTCACATTTGGGGATAAATTGGGAGCCTCCCATTCATGTCACTGTTTCTCTAAATCAAAATGAGAATTACATTTTATTATACTCTACAGCATATTAGGGACCAGCTATAGGGTCCTACCCAAATGAGCCACAGAAGGGAAGACAGTAGAATCAATAGACATAAAGAAAAATACCAAAGTCCAATATAACATTAACCCACTCTGCTAAGAAGGCAAACCTCCATCATTGTTAAACTTCATATTATTTTGATGTGTGCTAAAGTGTGTTCTAGTTGTAGACAGTTTGTCTTGTAGATAATAAGCTGATTCATTGGTTACTAAATTACAACACATGTGCAGCAGTGCCATATTCTCAGCCCTCCTCCATTGCACAGACACCCTTTAGAAATTTAGTTCTGGTGATATTCAAGTGGGGACAATTCTTCCTTAAGCAGAGCTTGCAATTAGACAGTTTACAGAATTGACTTGCAGCTAATACTGGGGTGATTTGATCCAAATTATTAGTTTGCCTATAACCACCACTTTAAAAATGTCTTTAAAAGATTCATATAAATGCAAGAGCAGAAACATGTGACATTTTAACAAGAAAATGTGTGGCAGAAATGATGTATTAAAAGGTTATTAGGAACAAAAGAACATAAATTCTTCTTGAATTTATGAACATTACTTTTCTGGAGTTTATGCTCTTTACTTAATCACAGCGTAAAATTAAAGCAAGTAGACAGCCATCTGTTCCAGTCTGACATTAAACTTCCTGAAAAACGAATTAGATTTTTTATAACTTCTAACTAATGATCAAATAACAACCACTATATTCTGATAATTAACGATTACACATATAAAAAAACATAGAGCACATATAAAAATATGTTGTGTACAAATGTTTGCCGTCTGCTAACTTTTTTGACATGACAAACAGGTTTTAGCTGAATTAGCCGTGAAGCTAACTAGCCGTTGAGCTAACTCGCTGTTAGCAACAACCGCTCACCGATAATCATGGTCTCGTCCGGGATTTCTTCTATGAAGCATTTCTTCTCAGTTTCTCCGATGTGAAAGTACAACGAAGAGACAGAGTTGTAGAAAATATTAAGGAGGAAAACTGAAAGCACAATCGAAAGCTGCATCCTGACCCGATGTGACATCTGAGACCACAGATCGAACTGAGCCTGAGTAACGACAGTATTGTGCCACGTAAACTCTCGTAGATCCCTAGCCAATCAGCGCGCCGCAGAAGCATGCTAGATGTTGTAGTTTTTAAGCTTGATTTAGTAGTTCTTTACGCATCACGCCTTTCAAGCTGCTTTACCTTAGTATGAAGGATCTTTATACAAGATTAACAGAATAAACGACTAAAGCTTATAATGTTTAGTGTGATTATGATTCACCCTCCTACTGGAATGGTATAAAATGAGGAAATCGATCGTTTGATTATTGTTAAAGGTGCCAAAATTCAATGGATAAAATAAATCAATAGATACGTCAAAAAGCAACCAATCATTGAAACTATTTAAGAAATAAGAAATGCAATCATTTGATTTGATTTCATTATATAGTTTTTTTTCTATCTTGCAAAGAGCAACTGGAAAATCAAATAGACACAGTCTACATCAATATCCTTTCACTCCCCTTTTTATATTTTTCTTTCTTTCTTTCTTTCTTTCTTTCTTTCTTTCTTTCTTTCTTTCTTTCTTTCTTTCTCTCGTTCTCTCCTTCTTTCCTTGTTTATTTTTTGTCACAAAAGAGGATGTCGATAGATTTAATAATATATGATTTGCTGTGCAAAAAACAATGTGTAAAAGATGATGAAACTGTAGACTTGTTCTATTGCACTGTCAGCAGCATATTAAATAGCATTTGAGAAGAGCTTAATTATAGTCTTGCGGGTTCTACATAATTCCGATTTGTTTGCAAGAATATGAATAATTTAATTTAATCCAAATTTGGAGTATGTGGCCTTGCCTCTCGCGACGAAATGCAGATCAGAACTCTTACTGTAACTCTTTCACTCCAGAAGATGGCAGCAGGGCAACCTCCGGATGCAGTGCTCCAAGTAGAAGAAGAGATTGAACAGTTCCCAAGCCATTTCCATAGCAACCAGGCGGATTCAATCATGGCGCCCGGTAAGTTTCAAGCTTTGCTGTTAATTTCATGTCGTTATAGGCGTTTTACATTAACCGAATGTTTTTCAGCAACACCTACGACATTTGGGATACAGTTATAAATAAACGGACGATGCTGGAAGTGAAAACAAGGGAAGATTGTCGGTTCCTTTATTTAGCGACAACAAACATGTTTGTTGAAGCAGATTTCTTATGAACTGCCATAATGATTGTCACTTTTTCATGCAAGTTTATTAAAACGTCGGGCCATTTTTTTGTAGTTTAGATTTTGATTAATTAGTTCAATATTTTTGATGCACACATCTGCCTATTTTTTTTCAGCCAACACCGAAAAGAGGTTACTGTAGACATTTTTTCTTTGTATTACAAACAACAAAATAATCGTCCTGAATGTGCATCTGACCGTCGTATTTTCCAACTTTCCTCTTTTTCTTCAGGGAGCCAAGCAGTCGTATCCTTTGCAATAAAACTAATTCAGATCTACTGTTTACAATTGTCTTTTTTGGTCCTTTACCGTCCTTTCCCCAGCTCTCTTCAACACCTTTGCAGGTTCTTCTCTACCTGAACAGCTGGTACTTTTCTGCCTTCTACTTAGCAGAAATCCTCATGTTCATCTACAAAGGTGAGATGAATGTTTCACATTCAGGGTAGCAGGGATCAATTAGCTTTTTTTCTCCTGCAGAGAAAAAAAAAGAGGAGAAAACATAAAAGTGGAACTTCTCTTGATTTAAAAAGAAGGTTGCTTGCTCATTCTAAGTTGAGTACACTTTGCCCCCATTATTTTTTCATGTCTGAGATTCAAAAAGTGTTAGAAACCTTCCTCTGAGATTTTGGTCCATATTGATGATTTGAGCTTTGTGGGATCCTGTTGGAAAGCTATGATTATACTCCAGTACCAAATTCTGACACTACCCTCTGGATTTTTTTTAGTTGCAATCAAGACACAACATAACCAAGCAAGATTTCCCCAAAATTTAATCTAAATTTGAGCTTGGATGAATTAGATTCTCTTTTTCTTTAGCCACTCTTACCTTATTGTCATCTCACACCAGTCAGTCCATTCTTCTCTGATATTGACATGGAATATTTATGCACTCACTTACGATTGGAAAGAATTCACAGTGAATGAGTCTCAGCATTTACAAAACTGTCTGTAACAGGTGTAAGTCAAATAAGATGAGATGAAATCACTTGTAAACCAAAAGTTTTGTCTTGTGGTTGTAAATACAAACCAGTATTGAGCATGACTGTGGTTATTATCTTATGACTTATCTCTATTCAGGGATTTTACTGCCATACCCAGCAGATAATCTGGTCCTGGATGTGGTGCTGCTGCTGCTCTTCCTCGCTCTGGAGACTCTTCGCATTTTCTATGGTGAGAGACAAATGCACGAAACATAAAACTCTACATTTGAGAGTTTGTAGATTTCTTAACAAGATAAAGTGTATTTGGCTGGAAAATAATGTTGCACACATGCTTTGGGTGATTAAACCCAAAGTTTTATATAAGAATTTAGATTACATGTCTGATAAATGATCCAAATTTTTATTTTAGAAATTTGGATCATTTCGGTAATGATAGAAATCACTTCAATGTATGAATATGTTTTCAAAACGGAAATCTTTGTTCAGTTTCCCTTCTTTAACACAGTGCATTTCAGGAACTGAAGCATCACATTTGTTCAGATTCTGATATAGGCAGTGAAATCTAGATCACAATGGGTTAACCATCTTAAATATTGATTACACACAGAAATTAAACTACAACTCAACAACTGGAAAATGAATCAGTATTTTTCCTTTGACCCCTGCAACATGTGAAATACTAAACATTTCATGCAATTTCTAACTGTTTTGTTCTTATTTATTTTTTTCACTATGACATGTTGTCAGACCAAATTTGATCAAATTTGTGCTCCTTTTTCTGTTGTTTTTGCTGTCGCATCAGTTTTGGTTGTCATGGAAAATATATGTTATGTTCACTCACTGAATTTCCATATTTGATTGCATTTTTGTTACTAAATATCTTTTACATCCAAATGCAACAATTTACAGAACTGACAAATTTTCATTTGACTGATTCTAATTTGTGATGGGCAGATACTGAAATATTGAAAACTTTCTTTTATATTGCTATTCAGTAAATGTATCAAGACTAAAAATTTCCCATCTTTATTCTACAAATGCATCAGCCGACAGCATGCACTTGTTGAATTTCGTACTAAATCAGATAAAGGTTAGGGACATAAGCTTTGGTGCATAAATGGAGCTAATCTTAAAATTCCTACATTTCAGTTGAATTTTAAACCATCACTTGCTTTTGTGCTTCAAATGAAAGAGAAGTTGGTACAAGAAGGTCAGCTCTCACAGAAATCTAGAAATTGGTATCAACCAGGAAAAGCCTGATCAGTTCATCTTTAAATTCTGTGTTGGTGGAAAAGAAAAAAGTATTTTCACCCTTACAGACTTCTGTTGTTTTTTATTTTATCTTATTTTTTTTTACATTTAAATGTTTTAGATAAAACAAATGTTAACATCAGACAAAGACAATCTGTATAACTACAAAAAGCTCATTTTATTGAATTATTGTTATTTGCAGGTATTATAAAGTCGTATACATATTGGAACATCTTTATATCTGTAGTTTAGTTAAACAGATGGCTTTTTTCACAACAGCAGCAGCAGACAGGAACATCAGTCTTTCTCTCTGACTGTCTGCGGTGTTTTTCCTCCAGGTTGGAAGGGGAACCTCTGCGAGCGCTCTCTGTCTTCCCTTTTGTCCCTCTTCATCCTGTTTCCCTGCACAGCGCTGGCCGTTTACTACCTGCTGCTGCAGACATTCGTGCTGCGGCTCGAGTTCATTCTCAGCGCCGTGCTGCTCTGCTTCTATGGCCTCGAGTTCCTGCTCTGTGTTATCTCCATCTCTGCTTTCTCCAGGTAAACAATGGTTTCTCCAGCACCCTACTGTAGGATGTCTCAGTTGGCTTAGGAGTAAATCTTTTTTTCATTTTCAGTTTGGTCAATGTTGCGTTTCCTCTGCAGGTCCAGAGTTTACTGATGTCGCCTGGAACACAACAGGATGTGTCAGCAGCTTTCTTCAGACAGAAAACACTGTCTAAGGAGGAAATTTAATGTAAATATGTTTAGGATTTTTATTTTTTTTACTCTGAACAGTAGCTGTGATCTCAGCAGCTGTTTGTGATGTGTATGATGAAGATCACCACAAACACGCTGCGGATGATGGGCCACCAATAGATCCACATGTTGATGTTGTGGTTGATGGCGAGGAAGTCTTTTTCTCTGCTCTGTGAATACCAACATAAGTGTTTTGTTTTTTTTGTTGTTTTTTTTTTTATTTTTAATTTTTTTTTTTAAATACATGTATACAAAATAACTGCATCACTGACCCTACTGTAGATCAGCTCCTTGTGGATGTCGTGAACCTGTGCAGACAGCCGTCTGACTCGCAGCTGCAGCTGCGTCAGTAGTTCTCGTTTCTGGATCTCTGTGTAGTTGTTGGTGCGTTCACCTGATCGGATGTCCATGCGAACCACCTGCAACGTGACACCAATGTTGAAATAGTTTGCCGCTGACTCGCTTGATAAATAGTGCAACAAAGTGCAGCCGAACAAAGTGCAGCTGGAACTACAACCAATTATTTTCCTCCAAGATTGGTTCTCAGACTTTTTTTTTTTTTCATTTCAAGACGGAAAAAGCTTCATCTCCCTGTATCAAATGCCTGAATGAATTTCTATGCCGATTATATTATGTTGTACTTCAGCGTCTTTACCTAAGCAAAGTTCTCTCTGAACAGCTAAAACTTGCACCGTCCACATATGGCTAAATTTAAACTCTTAAATCTTACTCTTCCCATCAGTTACTATAATATAAACCCCAAAACTGGATTATAACTACATACACTAGTATGTCCTCATTTAGAAACCCTTCACTTTCTTCTGCTAACTTATATAAACACATTAAATCGTTCCTAAAACTGCATAGGCAAGGATTTGTGTTTCATAAAATTAGCGTTTTAATGCATTACTGAATCCAGAAGTAATTTTATATTTAATTAAGTTAAATTAATTAAGTAAAATTCCTCCCGTTATCCTCTTAAATATAGTCCCATCATATGGTGCCTATGTGTAAAAAATATGCAGCTGAAGTGTTTATAATATTGCACAGGCAAGTATTTTCTATTTCCTAGTTACTTAATAGTTAATTCAAACTCAAGTGGCTCTTCCTCTCACCACTATGAAGCCTTCAGACAGCGGCTGTGATAAACTTGGCTGAAGGCAGATCTTGTGTTCTCCTGAGGTAAATGATGTGAAGTTGAACCTCCCCTTGGTTTCCTTGTGAGACAGAATCAACTGCGGCGAAGAAAAAAGAGACGAGTTCTGTGAACTAAACATGAAATTAGAAGGTAATAAAATAAATGCCCTGCTTTAGAATATAAAACCCAAACCTTATCAGTAGGAGTTCTGGCTGCAACAGACAGGGTGAGATTCCGAGTGGCTGGCAGATACTCGCGCTTCTGTTCATCATAAAGCTGCGTCCAATAATCACCTGAAGAGAAACAATAGATATGCTGAGTCTTGTTTTACTGAACTTAGTCATCTTTGCTAACAAATAATAAACATCTTCTTTTGGTAAATGCTAGTGATGGGTCCGGCAACACCGATGCGTCTGCGCATGTGTCAAGCCCATGGACCAAAGCCCGTGTCGGTGCGCGTATTGGTTTCAGCAAGGCACGTGACCGATACAGGAACTGTTTCGAAATGACATTAAAGCGCAAAACTGTGTATATAAGGAAGCAAATCTGTCAATTTGTCAAAAGTATTTGTCAAACGAATTTTTGATCTTTTACGGAACAGCGCCAACTATGGAGCAGCCTCAAACAAAAGGTTTCCGCAGTGTGGGACCATTTTGATCTTATATCGGAAAATAAATTTGTTTTCATTTTGTTGTTTCATCCAGTTCTTGTCAGTTTCTACTTGATCTATCTGAATCCAAATTCAGCTGACATTGACTCTTAGTTTACTTTCATATTATGTTCTGCAGGTTAAGTGTCGCATATGTTTGACTAAACTGTCTTAAACTGTCTTATTTAAATAAATCCACCTCCTCAATGCTGAGGCATTATGAGGCATGAGAATGAAGTCCCAGATACACCTAGATAAACTCAGATATACAGCCATTCTACAAATTACTCAGCTGCTTTTTATAAATTATTTCATATACAGTGAACCCTCGCTATAACGCGGTTCACCTTTAATTGTATCGCTGCTTCGCAGATTTTTTTTTGTGCATTTCTTTTCACAGTGTTTTGCGTCCTGATTGACCGTATGATTGGTAAAAACAGTTTCCTCGCTTCTTCTCTACCTGAGTGCCAATAAAGTTACGGTATTTAATACAGATTGGCCATTCAGGAGATGGAAACTGAAACTTTGAATACCAACTGGAATTTAACTGTGGCCAGAGGGAGCAGAACCCGACCGGAGGCTTGACGAGATCCATCGCTCTGCCGTAGATACAGCTGTGAATCTCGCAGGGCAGGTTGGAGGAGACGCTTTAATGACATGACTCCAGATCACATTAAGGCCCGATTGATGCACACGCACATCCGCTGATCTGAAAACAGGTTTTGTTATTTGGTTTCAATGTAGAGTATTTATTTATGCTGTGTAATAACTGTAAAAAAATAAAGGTAACTACTTCACAAATTTTGCCTATCACGGGTTATTTTCGGAACACAACCCCTAAGAAAAACAAGGGTTCGCTGTAAATGTAGTTTACTTCATTTTTTCTACAGCAGGAGAAGTTTTGTCAAAAAAGCTTAACAGGATAAA
>NW_015114658.1:62562-82926 GCF_001443285.1 Poecilia latipinna
ACAACCCCTAAGAAAAACAAAGGTTCACTGTAAATGTAGTGTTTACTTCATTTTTTCTACAGCAAAAGTTTTGTTATAAAAGCATAAAAGGCTAAATTTCTAAATGTTGTAAAAACATTTTTTTTTTTTTTTATAAAAATCTGTGGGGGGAAAAACAGTCCACAAGCATCCTCATTCCAAACACATTCACTAAAATTTTTACTTTAAGATACACATTTTTTATTGACTGTATATCAAATATATATTAAATTTAACTTAAGATATGACATAATACAATATATAATATTCAATAAAATACGAAGACTTAAATCTTATTGTATAGACTAGGTCATCAAATCACTACGTTGCCTGTAGGAATTTTTAATGTCCAGCAGGTGTCAGTATTGAATGACAGTATCGAGAATCGACACAGTTTTGCTATGTGTCGAAATGATACATGACGCATCATCTACCCATCACTAGTAAATGCTCAACATCAGTCAGTTCCTGTTTCTGTCTGCACTTTGACTGGGCCATTTTTTACACATGAACAGGCTTTGATCTGTACCATCCCATAATATCTTGGCTCTACGTTTATGGTTGTTGTTGTGATGGAAGGTGAACATCTGTCGTAGTATTAGGCATCTTCTAACAGAATTCATTTCAGGATTGTCCTGGAGTTAGCTCTGTACATCTTCCCATTATTCTAACCAGCTTCCCTGATCTTGTCGATGAAAAGTCTCCTCACACGTTTCACTCTAGGTGTTATTGTGGGTAAGGTGGGTTTGTCACTACACATTTTATATTTAGACCACAAATGCTCAATTTTAGTCCCATCTGACATGATCATAAGAAATTATGTTTGATGTGCCCCCTTATTAGCTTATGACAAACTGCAGTGTGACTTCTTACGGCTTCCTTTAACCAATACAGTTTTTTTTATCCCTCTTACTTAAAAATAAAATTTCTGGAATGCACAATAGACAGCTGATTAACAGGCTCTTGCTGAATTGCAATCATCTGAATCAGGCGTCTGAAATCAGGGAAACATATAAAACATGTGGTCTCTCTAAATTCTCCTTAGGTGTGAGTGTGTGCATGCATGATTGTTTGTCCCATCTGTCTCTGTGTTGCCCTGGTTTACGTATTCTATCATGCAGACTAAATAACTGTTTTGTTCTTCAAAACAGTAAAACGTTTTTGTTGTTGTAGTTTCTTTAACAAGTGGTACAATGCAGGACCTATGCAAAGGTCAGAGTCCCACCACCTAGTGTCGGTAGCCATTTATTTATCTACTGAGGGTCACGGTGGGGAGGCGGTACCCATCGACTGCGATTATTGCACAAGAGGAGGTCTATGCAATACACACGAAGAACGTGAAAACACCACAGAGCCAGAAAAAGAGTCTTTTTAGGTTTTTTTTGTTAGTTTTTGTCAGTGGTAGTGCAAATTTAAGTAATTGGCTTTATCAGTCATCGTGACTCACTGAAATCTGTAATCTTACATTTCATAAAATAACAATTTAAATATTAAGATGAAGAACATTACTTCATGGCCCATTTGTATAATCTGTAATCAACTAAGTTTTTGAAACGTAACTCTTTTGCTAGTCAGCACGACTGCTGCAGATGTTTGTTGACGGAAACATCTTCATCTTTGTCATGTGACTTTAGAAAGCAGCAAATGACTCAGTTCCGTTAAATAAAAAAAAGACATTTCGCTCATCGTAAAAAGCCGTTTACAAGCTTCACATTCATCGATGCTTTTTTGTAGTTACCATTCCTACTCCGTGAACAAGTGTATAGACAAACGATAGCTGTTGACATCTTGATTAAGTGTGTAAGTCTTAGGTGTTAGCGATGTTTTTTTTTTTTTTTAAGTTTACTAATTGACGTTGCTGAACGTTTTTGTGATTCACTCACCGACAACAATCGTGTCTGCTGGGATTTCCTCGATGAAACACTTTTGCTCTCCTTCTGTCATATGAAAGTACAGAGAAGAAACCAAACCGAGACAACAATTCACCAGAAAAGCTTCCAACATAAACCACTGAAGAGAGCCTGACTCCATGTTACTACCGATCCCATATCATTTTCTACTTCGTCCTCGACTTTTTTTTTTAGTAGTTGGCATCAACGAAATTGGTGAATTACCGCCACCGACTGGTTTGGAGTGTGGAGCAGACTGTGTTATATATTATAACTTTGATAATTTAAGTTCACAAAATATTATCTGATACACTTTTACTTTTCAAGATATTTCTAAATAAATCAACAAAAGCTTAACTTTAATTCTATTTCAATTTTGAATCAATTGTTTTCTTTTTTCCTCTTAATTTTAACAGCGTCACATGTCCCATTGCCTCATCCACTCCTCAGTATTTACACTTACTACTGCAACGTTCCCCTAAAGTAAAACAAAGAGTGTTGCCCAAATCTGAGATGAGAAATAATTGCCTCTTCTCTCCTTTTTTCTCCTTGTACTTATCATTTCTCAATTTATTTTATTTATTTATTTTTCTGAATCTAATTTTATAGAAATTTCTAATATCTTCCATCTCTTTTTCCCGTCAAGGTTTTACTGTTTCTTGGGTTGGATGAGCTAAGGTGTTCACCAGATACAAGATCAGTTGTACTGGCTTGTTGTTGTTGATGTCCTTCATATGTGCGCTTGTTGGTGCTGCTACAATGCAGGACCAATGCAAAGGTATGGCATGGCATGGTACCTTCTTAAAGATAAAGGCTCATGTTGCCTATATACTTTACTATGGCCTACAGTTGATCTGCATAGCTTCTCAGTGGTCTGCAGCTGATACCTTTGGACCTTCAGGTTTTTGTCCCTTGAACAGATTGATTTTGTTTTTCACTTGTACTGCTGGCAGGGACACTGTAGTGGTGGTGGTGGTGAAGAGTGGCTCTGTGAATGGGGTTGTGAATGGTAAGGAATCCTCTGAAGGAAAGCAAGGAAGAACCATACAGCCTGAGAGGAGCTAAGTTACCTAGGGACAGCAGACATCGTTAATGATGGAGGGGTTTGCTGCAAGGAGGATTCGGATGGGGGAGCGATATTTGTTTATTCAAACCATTTTTCATCTCGCCTTGGCCTGGGAGTTTGATTTAGCTTATTTGTTAAATAAATATATTGGGTGTATATACACATACGCACTGTATTTTCCATTTCCAGTCTCTAATTTATGTATCTAAACTTTGCCAACAGAGCTGATTCTTAACTTAAGTGATGTTGCTATGTTGCACCATCTTCTTAGTCTGCCCTTTTTAACTCTCTGTATGGAAAAAAAATAAAAAATACTAAACAGCCTGCTATCAGTAAGCATTTGTTGGGTTTGTCCGTTGTTCATTTGTACTTTAATGTTTCTGCTCTGTAACAACATTTCTGTCGATGCGATGATATGTTAATTGGAAGTTTGCTGTATTGTTAAACAACAGCCGGTTTTCGCCCTGTTTTGCACAACTTTTACATGGATTTGAATTCATTCTCTTTTAGAAAGAAACTTTATCAGAGCTGGAAAGTTTGCAGGGCTTTAACAAACTTCCTGAACATGTATCTTTGCATATGTTCAGTCAACATAAGATTGCAAAGCTTTATCAACTTTTGAGGGAAAACTTTTCTTCCTTAAGCCGTCTCTAATCTCAGATGAGTAATTTAACAGTAAGCGAACATGCAGAATATGTCTGTTGCAAAGAGGATAAAGAAAGCTGAATTCTTCTTCCTCCTGACCTGCACATGTTTATGCTCGCAGGGCATTTGTTCTGCTTGTCAAAGTCTCCGTCCGTCTGATTGGGTGCAGCTCGTATTAGACAGATCAGTGTATTTGCATGTCGCCACGATGGCTGCCTCGCTCGTTTCTCTTTGTGAATATAAAGTAGACAGAACTTAAAGCTGAGAGCTTTCATTAACGGGCACATCGCAGCCTTGCACTTCAAATTAAATTGTGCCACTTTGTTGAACACCAACCTTTTATTCAGAAATGCAGCATCGTCTCTGTAACCGTCAAGAAACTTCCAGGCAAAACTCAGAACAGTTGCACATTTTTACATAATTTCGTTAAACTCAAAAGGATGAACAGCTTTTCTTTACGGTTCCAGGTCACATTCTGATTAAAAAAAAAAAAAAAAAAAAAAGCTGTTACTTTAAATATAAAAATATACCAGAAAAAATAAATAGCTGGTTTAATCCATTACTTAAAATACGGGCACTTAAAGAAAACAGAAAGTCACTGAAATAACCTCAGACATTTCTGCTAGATATTTTCATCTAAAAATATATATTTATTATTGGATTTACATTATTATTTTTTAAAAGAGTTGATCTTGTTGTTTTCATCAGAAAACAGAATAAGATGTAAATGATGAACTGATCAAATGAAACATCTTATCCAAAAGAATTAAAAGAAAAAAAAAAATTATTTAGTGAAGGCTTAATTTTACCAGGACGATGATGGTTATGAAAATAAACAAATAAGGAAATCTAAAGATAAAGAAGAAAGAAATGTAAGTGTATCAAGATACATAAATAAAGAAATAAGGTATAATAGAAATGAAAACATAAATATGATTTTTATTTACTTTTCTAAATTTGGAAATGGTTGATTTGTATCATTTATATATTTGTTACATGTTTTTTAAAATGAATAAATTGAATCCCACAAATATTTGATCATTTTTATCATAACACCCTTGTAATGTTTTGTGGCTCTCTATGTTAATAATTTCCGTAATGAAACTGTGTGACATTTGTCTGGAAATACACATATCAGGGTGTATTTTATATTTTATAATAAACCCATCATTCATCAGCTACTCTAAATTGTATTTTTCTTGCAGTCATGCCGATGACATTTCATCCTGTGGTTGTATGATGATCCTAACATTTTATGTATGTAGCACAAATTTTAGATTCAGTCTACAGATTGATAAGAGATCAGTAATATTTTAATTTCATTTACAAATTGCTGACTAAAGATCTTATTTCACCAAAATTCATTCTGCTTTTTGCTAATAACAAAACCAGGTGTGCCTTGAAACAGACCTCTTGTGCCAACAAAATAAATAAAGTTTATGGATGAACAAATCAACTGAGACAGGGTGAATGTATGAACTTAAGAATAATTCAGTTACTGATTTTTTGTAATTATTTCAACAATATGAATTTAATTAATTTAATTGCATCAAAAAAATAGTCCTTCAATCAGAGCAAGAGTCAGCTACAAATTTATGAGTATAGTATAAAAACGTAACAGTTTGATTAAAATGTAAATAAACATTTAGATATTTTTTTATTGAGCTTTTAGAAGGCTAACACATTTTAGTTTAACTGAAATGTTGCTTGCTACTTTAAATCTATGAATCTGAAATCAGACCGTATATAGAAGATATCGAAAAATTATAAAATTTTCTCATAACAGAGAATACAATAAAAAAAGAGTCGACAATAATTTCAAGTTCCTCATAATCAACATTTCCTGAATGTAAAATAGACATTCCACTGGAATCTAATGTGCTTCTTGAGCCTTCAGTCTGTTTTTTGTGTTCAAAATTTTGCAAAATAAAATGTAAGCTTATGATTCTCGGACCTTGTGGTATTGTGATGATACATCAGGGAATATTTGTTGACATTTGCTGTGGTGAAACAGATTTATGTCTGCATGAATTTGAAATTGGGCAACAACAGAAACACTTTCTTATCTGCTCCAAGACACGGACACAGTCAGTCATTGTTATGAGCAGACAGTATGACAGCTCGCATAGATAAAGAGTGAAGTGGGATAAATAGTTCCCCCACAAATCTTAAAAACAGAACAACATTATTTTCTTTGCAAATACATTTTCTATGTTAAAAAACAAACAAACAAACAAACAAAAAAAAACATTCCAATATTTAATTAAAGTCCAATGAAATGACTCACAACAAATAATCAATGCACATTTTCTTTGAACTGTTTTGCAGAGTCACACTTAAAAGCAGATATAAAACATTCTGCCCTGGGACTTAAAGTCTGTCTACTCTAATTCAGGTTATGTTTTTTTTTTTTTTTTTTTTAAGATTTGTCGAGTGCTTTGTCCTGCCGCTCCTCTCTCCATTCAGTTTGTAGTTCCTCCAGTTAACCAGGAGGTGTCAGTAAAGCTCCATAAATCACAGATCAGGACTCTCAAGTATGAGAGTATATAGCCACACAGACAGAGGAAGGAAATTATAAATGCGATTATTTTGTATTTTTAATAAGATATTTGCAGCTGATCCGTAGAGATGGTTAGATCACACGACCAGAAATGATGTCATGTAATTATAAGATGCTTCTGATCAGATAACGCTTGGATGTTTTCACTTTCATGGATGCAATCAGAGGAGTCACTGAGAAACGGAGGAGAGGAAGATGAACAGCGACATATCCGTTCTGAAATATTCTGAGAGTCAAAATCTGATTGATCTTTGCAATAACACCACTGCGATCTGGTGCCATCAATCAAAATCTAATGAATTTCAAATTGAATTGATAACTACTTTAATAATTCTAAAAGGAAAATAATTTGTCGCAATCCATTATTTACCAAAGGAGAGGAAAACTATGAAACGACAGGAACTAATAAAGCAGGGGTACCGTTTCATTCTGAAGAAAGAAAATGATTAATCAATACAATTTTTTTCAGCTTAGTTTACCTCTGACTTCAATTTCTCTAAGATATAGCTTATTTTTTCCTAACTGAAGTTGTAAGGTGATCATATGGTGATCCTGAGGCTCCTACTTGATTTCAATTTAACAGACAAACAATTAGCTCCTATTCTCCAACAAATAATCACCGTATAAGCAGGGAAACAAAACACAATAGTTAAAAAGCCTCTTAAATGTTGGAAAATTTTTGGTTATGATTCCGTCTTACTCAGCTAGCTGATTACACAGTTTGGGAAGGCATAATATTGAGTTTTGTATTCATACCACTGGGCATAAAACTCATCCAGTTAGTTGTTTTCATCTTTCTAGCTGCCAATAAGTGTAATTACGTATCCATACTTCTATAATTCTTCACATTGAAATTTCAATGTATTTCATGGACTTTTTGTTAAACGCAAGTCTTGTACATAACTGTGAACTAAAAGGAAAATGATGAATGATTATGATTTTTGTTTTCTCAAGATGTCCCTAGGTGAGAAATACAGATACAGTCTCCCCATTAAGTTCTGGATCTGTCTTCATGTCTCTTCAGTCTGATGTGCTCTTAAAACTTCCAAAGAAATGCCCCCAGAAGGCATTAAACCGCCTCTAGTGACGACGCAGAGGAGCAGTCACTCTACTCAGAGCTTCTCAACCCTTTCAACCTTTGCAATAGGGTGAACTACTCACCCTGTCTCCAAGGCAAAACCAGGTTCTGTAGTGGAACATCAGTTCAAAAACTTTTATTCAGGATCTCAAATCCATGTCAAGCTCCACTTGACACCAAGTTGTGCTTGTTCCCAGTAAAGTTTGACTTATTTAAGTCTTTGATTCTATTTGTGGGACTCCCGGAAAGGATCTCAAACACAAAGAGTTCGATCTGTAGATTGAGAACCTCAGGAGTTCATCGATACTTTTTTGCAGACGATGCAGTTCTCCTGGCTACTTCAAGGAATGGCAGCTGACATTGATAGAGGTGGTGTACTTTCATTTCTAAATCTAGAATGCTCAACTTGGAAAAAAAAAAAAAAGTGGATGGAAATGAAGGAACTATTGTAAACATATTTCAGAATAAGTGAGCAGACCAGAACGATTTAGTTTCCCAGAGACAAAGAAAGTTTTTGATTAATGGTTTTGGCTTTGGTTTGACAGATGTGTTTGTCAGGCAACATAAGCAGAGCAAGTAGGAGCACTTTCATGATGTTATTATTCAAGTAAGACTGCAATGTGCGGTGCAGTAAAACTTTTAGTAAAAGTTTTTTTTTTTCTTTTTTCAAAAGGCTAATAAATGTGATTGAGTAAGAGTAATTAGTTGCCACCCACCTCTGAACATTGGGAATTATTTGTTCAGTAAAAATGGATCTCAGGTGCAATGTGGCACAGTAGAACAGTGAATGACTGAACCAGTGTTAATATTTATTGAATATCCCTTCATATGATATCAAGGAAAACAGGGTACTGTCCAAACAACTAACTTATTTATGTTTTCATCAGTGAACTCAGCAACCTTTTATCATTCTCCAGCTTTCCATCCCCCATTGTTTTAACCTGAACAAGCTGCTTCTGTTCGGGAAGAAATGAGCACTGCAGTGATAATTTAGTAGCTTTTTTTTTTATCCGTTTAAAGAAAAGTTTGATAGATCGAATCGTAAATGACTTTTTAAACGCACCAAGAGAGTCATCAATTATGATTATCCAGCAGGAGCGTCTGTAATGTTTGAGTTTTTACACCAAACGAGGTTGGGAGGTGAAGCAGCCAATCAGGAGTGGCGCAGCCCTAACGAGCTGCAGTGTTGACAGAAAGCAGAAAATTATGATTTACTAGGTGAGCTTTTATTCACGCCTTGTCCTAGATGAATAAAGATCAAATTAGAGGTTTATGAGCTTCGCTGTCTGTTCTGACGTTTATATGAGTTCTGGGCTTTGCTCGATGTGATTTATGTTTACAGCTGCGCAGGAGGAGGAAAATAAATATAAAAACAAATGAAGTAGCCTGAAATCATATTCTAATGTCCTGTCAGCAGCCGCAGAGGCGCAGAGACAGATGACGAAGAGAAAAATGGAAGCTAAGGAGAAGACTTTGAAATAGGAACTGCAAAAATTCATAAAAATACCTCAGAAAACACCAGCGGTGTTTCGGGGCCTTATGTCTTTGAGAAGCACGTTTGTTCCTGCAAGGTTGGACTACACTGCCCCCTTCTGGTCTTAAATCCATAGTAAGAAAAATAGAATTTTCTATGCTTCCTAAATTTGCAATAAGCACATAGTTATTACAGGAAATCCAAAGAAAATATAAGGATATGTTCTCAGCTTCCCTCTGAAAATATTGAGAATCACAAAACATCCACAGAGTCGAATTTAAATCTTACAACTTATAAAGGTTTCATAATAATCAAAGTATGTCATGCTATAATTACTACTCACTATTTGCTACTTATGTTTTCATGTCTTTAGTCTATTTTTGGATGAATTAATTGAAATCAAACGTAAAGAGTATTCTGCAATAAGTAAAATAAATCTGTATTCTCACAGAAACGGAACAAATCTGAATGCTGTGAGTTTATTATTTTGCCCCACTGTGGCTTGTTGGACTGCTCTCCTTTATGTCATCTAGGTCCCTCATCCATCCTACCATCACTCACATTGCTCCGGTCATGGGCAACGGGGAGCTTAGCCGTAAGGAGGAGCTTTTCATTTTTTGTTCCATCTGTTTGTAACCCTCACATACTGCGATCAGACATGGATCATGAGTCAAAGAGCAAGCAGCTAAAAAGTGTTTCCGCTGTAAGGTTGCAGGGCTCTGCCTTGAAACATAAAGTGAAGAGCTCTGATATTAGAGCTGCTGCTCCGTCAGCAGGATGCCGTCCTTTCAAGACTTTCCACATAATACATGTTACACTGGTAGGTATAATTGCAGAACCAAAGGTCACTGAAGGGAATATCTATTTCTTGGAAGTTTCTTGGAACGTGGTCTGCAACCATTGCAGTCCAAGTCAAGCTAATATTGTGCTTCATAACCCAGTAGTATAGAGATCTTGTTAAATTAAGCAAAACTATACAGCATCCCTAAGTGATCAGCGGCAGGATTTCCATATCGCTTTTTACAAACAGCAAAGGTGACAAAGCTGGTAGCACATACAAATGTAAGTTCCAAATTTTAATTTATCTGCTTTACTTTTAAAGACATTATCCAGTAATCTAGCATATCTTTTTTGCAGTAATAACATCACACTGACAGTAGAAACTGCGTGCTTGCATCACATCATCTTAACCCCACACAGCGAAGCACCGTAAAGTAGATGTTAGTTGTTGGAAGGCTGCGCGTCTGGTCTGCTGACATTACATTGTTTATTAAAGTTAGATTGCAACAAAGAAAGTGGCTGAATGTACGTGGCTATTTTTGATTCAATGTGCACAGAATTCCATTAAATACAGAGACTTTCAAAAGTACACTGAAGCAAAACAAATTCTAGTTCAACTTTATATCTATGAGATTGCGAGAGACACAAAACTGAAACACCAATTCTGCCTTGAATAAACGGAATACACGTCAACAAACCTTGAGAAAGAATTGTGTTTTTTTTTGGTCTCAAATCTGAACATTTGATTAAATCTGTATAAAGAAGAAAAAAAAACAATCACAAACTGATAAACTCAAAAGAACGATGATCACTTATACTTTTTTCTGATATCACCAGAGCATCAGGGAATGGGATATTGTTTGGAGGAGGGTGGATTATATCATGATTAAAACACATTTCACAATAGAATAACAACAAAATAATACACCACAACATGTTGTTCTATAGGTGATGATCTATAAATAAAGTTGGTTTTACAGTAAAGGTTACAGGAAAAACATACTTGTTGATCTTATTTCACTGGTATAAAAATGTGAAAAAAACATGATGCATTTAGTCTGTATCCATAACCTGTATTAAAGCTACTGCACTACTATGTCATATAAATACATATGTCTATGAATCAGTGAGAATATGTTAATCTTCACTGCTGCTGCAGACCAGCCAATTTATGGTTGGCAATAAAATGAGAGGGGGCAGAAAATGCTTCTGAAAATCCCAAAGTGTCATTGTTTAAGATATAACATTAAAACCAACTTCCTTCTTCTATTTTGCCTTTTCACCATGCATATAAGTGTCACCCACTGAATAATATTGCATAAATCTGACCTGAAGGTCTGATGTGAAGCTTAGTTACCTGTTTAAAGGTGCAGAAACAAACAATCTGCAGCCACTTGGTGGCAGTGAAGCACTGTGATTCATCTGTACGAGGAAAGGCAGCCGGACTCTTCAACAAACGGTAGCGTAAAAGAGGAGGAGGATGACGAAGAGGCTGGGACAGCATCCATAATTCATCTGGGCAGTCTGAGTGAGACTTTGGTTGGAAGATGCATATTTACAGGGGTTATGATCGTAATGACGACACAGTTACTGAAACTCACATGTAAGAGAAGCTTCCTGTCCATCGTTTAAACCCACAGATATAAAAACACCTGAACCTGAAGATCTTGCAGCAGGTGAAGAGGAATGTCCTCCTCCACAGTGACATATATATATATATATATATATATATGCTGCTGCTTCTGTTGGACAAAATAAAGTATGTGTTAAATTTAAATGCTGTTATGCACAATCCATGCATGACGGGATTACACAAATCATAGAAACGTTGGGAGGATATTTAGATGAACCTCATGTGTGATCACTTATATCTGACAATTACAGTACAAGTCGACAGTATTACTCACTTTAAAACCACAAACCGCAATTCATTTTTCTTTACTTTATCTGACAGACCAAGACAAAGTGGCAGATAGCTTTTATTACATTTCTATTCCAGCTTCTTCAGCAGATTAATTGCAATACTTTTAAAGGTGAATATAAAAGGTAATTAAAAGTGTTCAGGGTCACAGGCAGTTGTCAACAAAACAGGAGGCAAATATAGTTTTTTTTGCTTTGCTCAAAAAGCTACAAGCAAACAAGGTGCAGAGCAGAAATCCTTTAAATCTAAAACTTTGAAGCGAGAAAGCAGGAAACAGGTTTTTTACATGAGGGGAAACAAGCTGTTCAAATAATATATATCTCTCAAGAAACAAAGGAAACCTGGTTGTAAAAAATTGCATTTGGCTGGAAGTGGTTTAGCAAATAAAGAGTCGGTGTAATTTGAGATCAGGAAGTAAATCAAATGAACACGTAGCAGCTAAATTCTGGGTAAAAACAGCTTGTAAAACAAAACAGAAACCCCAGACATCAGAACAAGGAAACACAGAGGACAAGTGATGGATTAAAGGATGCTTAGTCAGTGAGTAGCTCCCACGTCACATTTTGAGGGTAACTAGACCCTACACAGTTTAAACAGAAATGAATATAACTTATACAGTATCACGGTGCAATAAAAGCATAAAGTACCCAATTAAATGTGTTTTGTGAGTTTTAGTTGCTTGGATGCCATTGGAGGCAAATTATGCAATAATGAGATTTCACTCCGTTCATTGATTTTCAACAGTATACGGAAAAACCTTGAAATAATAGAAAAACACATATATGCCTACACTGAAGGTCCCTTTCCCATAATGTTTTACCATATTACCTTGCAGATCAGTGAGTACAAGCTATTTATTTGCCTTGTCTGGCATGATATTTGAGCATATAAAACTTACAAAACACATCTGTTTGAATATTTTGAATTTATTTAACACTAAACAGCATAGAATGTGCATTGGGCTCCCATCTGAACTGCATTATCTACTTTTCAGCCCAAAAGAGTCACAGCTGTTTGAAGAAGGAAGAAGAAGGAAGTGATGTGACATGCAACAAAAGAATAAGACAAACAAAAAACATGGCAGAAAAAAACAAAGTGCATCACCTGAGATATGTCAACATTTGAGCCGGAGTCCATTGTCAACAAGGCGGTTGCTAATATGTTGAATCAGAGTTTGTTATGGAGAAGATCTTTGTCTTTCTCAAAGCAAACATTGAAGCACTGAAATGAAATGCTAATCCCAGGTAAATTTACACAATTTTTATGGTTTTTGATGATGAGCAAAAGTAAACAAGCCAGAATCGGAGAGTTTATTCATATTTTAGCCACATCATAAAACCATCCAGTCTCAGATCACATGCTCATCTCGTAGCTTTCACAGCTTGGGATATTTCAGAATCTCCTCAGTGATGATGTCTGTTTTCAGCTTAGGCAATGAGCTGCAGATGATGAATGTCTGAAGGATTTCCCAGATGGCTGCCAACTTCAGGAAACCCTTATGATGCTGGATAAATCTTAACAGTAACCAAGCTGTTCTGACAAAGCATCTCTGAAAAAGATTTCTTGCATATTTTGTATTCATTCAAAAACATTTTCTTCTTTGTTATATTTATTATGAGTCAAAAAGAGTTGCAGATTTTTGTTTATTAAAGCATATTAAAATATCATCTGGGGTTTACCAGGTTCTAAATATATGTTTCATCTAACCTAATATCTACACTGTCATTTATTAAATGAAATAAGGTAAAGTGAAACAGAAAAATAGCAGTCAGCTACTGCTAGTCAAATGCAATGACTGCCTGATCATCATCAGAATGTGAGCGCCACTATAAAATAAGGTTTGGTAGTTTTTGCTGCATGTCAGTCTACGATAACACAACACCAAGTTAGAAAGAAAACAACCATGACCTTAGAAAACCAACAATTGATGCGCATCCAAGTTAAAAAGGCCATTCCCAAACCATTTCTAGTACAGTAGGAGAAATATTACTAAGTGGAAAACATGAGAGATAGCTGCCAATCTTCTGATGAGTGGCTGTTACAGTAAATTCACCCCAAGGACAGAGTCTGCTACGCTCAGAGAAACTACCATAAAAAAAAAAGCCTTAGAGCCCCATCTTAGACCCCGTAAGTCCCAGGTAGGTTGTTAAATATTTAGGTTGATCTTAGGACAATTAGAAAATGATGGGAAAATATCTAATTTGCAATGTTTGAAAGAAAAAGCCTCTTCTATGTAAAGCAAATATGCCAATTTTACTGTTTTTTTTTATCTTGCCATGTAGAGTGTCCTTTTTAAAAATGCTCGGTACATGGGATAAAATGAAGGTATTTTGTGCGATATCAAGTCATGTCTTATAGTTGATCTACATCCTATTTATTTGAGATGCTACCAAGGTGGATCGTCTACGTACACTCAAGAAGAGTCACGACTCGGTACTTTGTCATGACCTCACCACCTGTTTGGCTTATTTCATTTTCTTTATTTTAAAGTATCAACTGATGATCTAAGAAGAAGATTTCAATGCTTAAGAAATCCCCTAAGTGTCAAGATAATTATCAGCCAAATTAGTCTGACAGCAGGGGGATTGCACATGTGTCACTTTAAGTTTGAACTATCCCACGTCCCCGAGTGAGTAAAGTGTCTGCAGAGTGTAATGTGAGATTAAGCAATGTTATTATTGGATCAAAGCTGTGACATTTCAGTCGAAACTGTGAGGAATTTGTAGCAGTGGTGCTTGTGCTGTATATAAGATGTGTGAGAGCTGGGGCAATCGTTTGCAGGCTGGTTTATGTGGTGAAGAAACCGTGTATGCTACAGTGTTAAATGCGTACAATTTGTTATGACTCCGTGCCTTCTGACAACAATAAAACAAAATGGAGAGGCTCAAAAAAAAAAAAAAAAATTATTAACAGGGTATCCAGTTCCTAAAGTAGATTCGAATTATCTGAACAAGCTTCAAGGTTTCTATTAAGAAGTCCTACCTAGACCAATGTGTAGATGTCTACCCGCTGAACATGACACCAAGTTTGGAAAATATTAGCATATAAACACCTCTTTGCATTTGTAAACTGTGAAGCTAGATGGCTAATTACCAGACCTGAGGGATTTAAAGTCAACCAGTGAACTGCTCTGTATTCCAAATTATTCCAAGTCTAACTGTGTGACAGCGGAAGCTCCCGAACTGATTAATACAAGCACTGAAGATATGGGATTAGAAACTGGTGATTGTATGAGCATGCTTTTATTTTTGACTTTAACATGTTGGCCTCATTGATATTTGGTGTGTGTTTGTTCACTTGAGCTTAGAAAGAAATCGTTTTAGAACCTGGTGAGTAGCAGATAATTGTATTTTTCCCTGTTATGCTAAACCTCCAAAATTGAACGAGGGTAGACTTTCTTTTTCTCTCGGCTGTATATCAAAGATAATTTAAAGGAGAAAAGTGGACGAAAAGTGATATTTAACACGGATATTTCACCTGGGGCAGCCACCAGCGTGTCTCATTGACCATTTGAAGCTTTAATTTCCATCGGAAAGAAAGAATAACCAGACTCGGGATCAGTCCGACAGCTTTATCATTTTTCCCCCCCTTGTTTTCATTCTCACACCTGCCTCAGGGAATGAGATAGACGTCTGCACGTCAGCACAGAGATACTGTGCTCTTAATGCTCAGCCTTATTAGACCGGGCGGTGTTCATGACTCCCCATCCCTCACTGATGTTTAATTCATGCTCCTCTCAGTCTGACACATTCAGTTTCGTTTCAGCTCCAACAAAGAGCAGCTGCTAATGGTCTTTTTAGAGAGGATGATTAAAATAAAACATACCACCGGATGGGGACGAGGACAAACGGCAAGGAGAGGAGACGGTGTCAGAAATATATTAACCACTGTGTGTGTTAGGCTTGACCTTTCAGGCAGGAAGGTCTGTATCAGAGAAAATGGACTGAAAACACAGAGTCTGTTAATTATTCTGCAGGTTCTTTAATATTTATCTTTTCTCCACAGAGGCAGCAGTTAATTCAGCAGAAAGCCCAATTAAAAGTTCTATTGGACTTGAAGTGTGATTTGTTTCTGCTAAAACTCACTAACAGTTGTGTGACATTAGAAATTAGCACTGATGACCTATCAGTCACCCGGGAGACTTATTTTACATAATCAAACATTTTGTAATATGAATTTATACAGAGATTAAATGCACACACACACACACACATGGGCTTTATTTACTAATTAAGTAACCACAATCCATTTTATTTAGGAATATCAGACTAAAATGGGGTTTCCCATATTTTAATTTGTATAAAAATATTAAAACAAAACATCATTTCATCATCATTCATTTTCATGTTTTTGGGCGTTGAATGTCGAAATATAAAAACGTGTTCCTGGGGTATTCATTCATACTACTTCAAGTATACTACTTCTGTGTCTTTTACCTGGTATGTTATTGGTTACAGTTCATGAGCCAGCATTTTAAAAACACTTCAGACTTCTACATAAATAGCCTCTAATGAACAGAGAGAGGAGTACCCTCCTTACTCCTTATGTTATTATGTTAGCAGCTACTGGTATGCATGCACCGGCTCTTAAAATAACGGCGAAGCATTGTTGTGATGAAGTTTCAATGTTGGAAAGAGCAGGAGATTCTTAAAGACAGAGAGCCCGATTTCAAGGCATTCAATTTATTTTAAGGTGTGTTTTATATATACAACATTTTCATAAAAAGTTTGATAGTTATTTGATTATGCTATAAAATGGCACTATGTGCCAGGAAAATAGATAATACCACCCTTTAAGATAAATTTTTAATGACCATCACCATCACTCACTTGTCTTCTTTTTCACCGCCTTTCCACTGCTGTTTGAATATATGATAAAAAAGCAACTTAAATTTCATAATAGTTTCATGAACTTAAAATTACTTAAAGTTACTTTCACGTCTTGCTGAGTTAAATAAAATCAAATTCCGTTTCCAGATAGGAGACAAAGGGGCATCAAACTTTTCACTGCTGCTTTGTTGCCGTAGACCTATTTTTGAGTGTCACACATCTCTCACACAATCTCTACTTGTTGATTAGCCCCTGGTTTGATTTCTCGACAAGCTTCAGACTTCAAGCGCCTCGTTTCTCAGCAAGAAAATTCTTTCAAGGAGACTGAATTCAGCAGATAAAACTGCTACTGAGGTGAAAGCAATTTCTTGGTGGAATGACAAAGATGTTTTGGTGCGTTTTAGTACTTTTACGCTATCTGACTGAAATGTGTCCTTGAAGGCACCACGAAGGAAATAACAGGTGAGTGAATGTCTGGTGAACCCATTGGCTCCAGTGACAGGAGAAGAGAGGTGGTTTAGAAAAATGATCTGCACTGTTAATTATTCCCAGTTAGAGGAGGATCCATGTGATGGTGCTCCTTTAAAGAAGCAATCAGCTTAAGTAAGGTTCACATGTGACAGGGAGCTTTTTTCACGAGAAAGTGTTTTTTTTTTTTTTTTTTTTCCCAAGAACGCACTCACTCGCTTCGATCTCTGTCTATGCGCAACACCTTCCATCAAGCAGTTCCTTTTTCTTTTTTTAATGTAAAATCATAAAATTCAGATGTGGCTCGATCAACCTCAAAGCACCGGCTCCTTTCACTTCCTGACATTTCTGAGAGTCACTGGCTTTTTAAAGTTTAAAACACAGACGTGAGCCTGCATCGGCTTGCCTGCTCAAGACTTTCAGGAGAAACTTAACATGAGGCAGATGAAGGTGAGAGGCTGCTGTCATCCAGATTAAACCGAACACATTAAAACAGCGTTAACACAGCTCATGTTTTAATGCCACCGCCAGATTCCCGGGGCAGTTCATCAGCTCCATGAGCAGCGTTTTACGGACTCCCTCACTTGTGGTCAGAAAATCTGGAAAGTTTTAATTGGGCTACAAGTTCTTCCGTTTTTCCTCACAAAGGCAACAAGAGAGAGATGATCAAACTTTACCCAAAGACAATGAGATGAAAGTTACTCAAAGCTGCCTGCTTCAGAGAGGCTCTGTTAAGATTTTATCAGTTTGATGGGGCTTTCAATGAATGTGTGCAAAGCGACCACGCAACGCATCCAGGATTATTACCTTCAACAGCACCGCTGCTGGACAGGACGGACCGTCAGACGGCTTATGTGAACATCAGATTACCTTACATCTCACTTTCTGGAGCGGTTGTGGAGAATTCAAGTAGCTCGTTAGTTCTTGTGTTTCTGCAGAAAGTTATGGGTGTGTTGGCCTCTTAATGAATCTTTCAGTCCCAACTGTGAGGCTCAGTTCACAGTTGGGACTGAAAGTTGAGTTCACAAGACTCCGCTGGTTGTTGACCAGACAGCCATAAAATCAAATCTTTACCAGCACTGAAGTCTGATGGATAATTAATAACATTTTCCATTTTCATTATAAAAAAAACATCTTTTATCTTAATTTTAATCTAGATGGATGGATGAATGGATGGATAGATGGTTGGATTACTAAATGTGTGTTATTCAGAGTAAATATGAAATGTATTTTTTATTTATTTTTTTCACTGCAGTGCACAGTCTCCCTTATTCACAAGTAGAGTACAGTACTAAAGCTCTCACTACAAATCCTGAAAGTAAAATACAGAAGTAAAAAAAAAAAACATAGAACTATTGCAAAAACATTGAAATATTAAAACTATTTAAGCTGTCTTAAATAGTCATACATTCTTTGGTGAATGTATGACTTTGTTTTTTCAGTGTGTCAGAAAAATATATGTTTTAATTGGGACTGTTTGTCAACTTTATGCAAAAGCTCTTACCCACTGAATGGGGATGAAATTTCTTCACAATGACAATCGCAATGAACTTTGTCATTTGGAGCTGAGTGAATCTTGATGGTACTCTGATGGTTGGTAGAAGCTTCCACCAGTTTTGTCTGTTTTTTTTTCTTTTTTTTTCTTTTTTTTATCTGCTTACTTTTGCACAACATGAATGTCTTTGGTCCAGTTTTTCTTTCTTGAAGTGCTTCAACATAGTGGATTTAAATGGAGACAATATTCTGTCTCTCTTTTCATGTCTCTGATAAGTGGACACCATTAAATGTGTGGGCACTGTACTTCTGTATTAATTATGCTATTAATTTTAATTCATATATTTAATGCACATGCCATGATGCCTGTAAAGAGCAAATTTTATCCCCGACATCTAGTAGCCAGTTTGGCCTGTTTGTCTCTAAGCACACTATTAATGTTTTATTTACATGCTTTTGTTGCATACACAAGTAACCTGTAGCTGTGTAGCCACACAGAGACTGCTGCAGTTTGTAGTTTTTGTTTCAAAATATGAATTCTTGATTGTCGTCTACGTGTTGTCTCCCTTGTGCAGGTCCAGGGTCAGAAAAAAAAGGTGACTCTTCCATCCCCTCCTCAGATCTCTGCAGCTCCGCTCGCCTCTCAGTCTCATGAATAATAAAGATCAGAGTTGAATTATTAATGCAGATTTTTGCACACAATCTGCAGGGGCCATTATCCAGATCTGTGATGGATCTCATTTAACTCTGACAGATTAGATGGATCCACAGTCTGGCGACCTGCCGCCTCGATTGCATAGAGATAATCTGCTGTCGTGGTCTCGATTTGGATGGGAAGGTTACTATAAAATTTTACATATGAATGAGACTAAAAGGTTTGTTTCGTTTTGATGCTGAGTGCTGGAAATGTCAGCTCCCAGGACAGGCACATTCTCCGAGTAAAGAGTGGGGAGGGAGGGTCAAACCTGAGGCTCCTCCATCTGTGAAAGGTCATGGTTCAGACTGCAGAGCCGAAGGAGCTCTCAGATCGCCACTTAACGTCTGAAAGCCCACAAACGAGATAATCCTCTGATTTGACACCTCAACCAGACGCTCATTACTCTCAGTACCTTGTGCAGCCGGTCGCTGGGAAATTTCCCGTCAAGGCGAGTTTCCTTCTGATTCACTTATACAAAATATGAAGCCAAGCAAAGACGACAATTCGCAGATTGCAGCGCAAAATAGCAGCAGCTGCTGGCAACAATATACACTCACATTTACATCTTTAATCTGCACAAAATACCACAGACGTGCCCTTACACACAGCTTTAATTTAATCATTTTTCTCTGTCAAAATCAGAGTTTAGAAACAGGACATCTAGCATAAAATGATAAAACTCATCATTCCTCATCATCACGCAGTTATTTCTCCATGATTTATTAGATGATTGACAGAAGATCAAACTATGTTTGTCACGGCTTCCTTAGCCACTAAAAATAGTTAATTTAAAGTTTATATATCTCAGAGAACTTTGTATATACATCTGATTATGTTTCCCAAGGAAAAAAAAAAAAAAAAAAAAAAAAAAAAATTTTCAAAACTATTCCAAAATGTTATATCAAATAAATTAGTTTTTATGTCTTTGATTCCACTACAAACTCTCTTTAGTGAAGGTGTCTGCTGTTTCTCAACACATACTGGTTCCTCAGGTAAGTTTACAAGGGTTTTCTGAGTGAAAGATCCCTAAGTCAAAGCTGTTCCTCTGACAATGTTGAGGAACTGAGTGACAAAGCAGCAAACTCTCAAAAAGACCTTCAAAAAGCCTGGGACACAGCAAAATGACCTCTTTAGATGAATACTGGAACATCAAGATCAAAGTAAGGAAATAAATAAATAGGGAACGAATCAAGACTTTTGTACAGAATTGAATTGCAGTAGAGCAATGACTTATGTGGGTATTTATTACCTCATTCTGAAAAAGACAGCTAGTATAAAACACACTTTCCTTTTTCCACAAGCCACAATGTCTGAACAGAGAATCATCCACAATGGATCAAAGAACAATTTTGAAAAAAAAAAAAAAAAAAAAAAAAATTTTTTCCCAATTTTTTCCCCTTTTTCCCTTTTTTTTTTTTGTTCTTTTTTTTTTTTAAAAAAAAAAA
>NW_015114658.1:85946-99532 GCF_001443285.1 Poecilia latipinna
TCTCTTTACCAAAAGCCCAAATGTCTTAAACAAAAAAAAACCAAAAAAAATAAAAAAAAAATTTTAAAAAAAAAAAAAAAAAAAAAAAAAAACTTTCTGCCAATTCTTGCTCCTCTTTCTCCTTCTTGTTTTGTGACTCTTTTGATCTGAAAAAATAAAAGCAGTGATTTTTTTTATGTTTTCCAGGAAACAGCACAGAAAATTGCAGAAAATGGGCAATCGATCCATATGGGGGGTCTTTTTTTCCCTTCTTTTCAAAGAAGAGCGAAATGGAAGAATTACAATAGCTCAAATTATAATTCAGAACAAAAAGAAAGAGTTTTATTTCAGTTTTATATTCCCATAAGCACAGGCAGAATGACAATATGTCCAGTTTTCTGACAAATCCAAAGAATGATATTTGACTTTGCCTGATCAGCTAATAACAGCAGCTCAGAATAATCGTTTCAGTGCAGGAGGCTTTGGGAATAATTTTTAAACGCAAAACATATTAAAATAATCACCGTTTGAGGCATCAGGGAATCAGGTGGATTAATTAAAAACATTTAAAGATCTAAGTTGTGGTTTGAAATGAAGGAAAGGAAAGGAACACCTCTTCACCTGGATGTCATCTCTTCTTCATCCTCTTCTACAGATTATCTCAGAGCTGAGCCCCTTCAACCTCCTCAAGTCTTTAACAGGAAAAAGAAACGAGGCCTTGACAAATCAGCTGACACCCCACAAGCCTGATTGTTGTGTGTCTGATCACAGCTGCCGTTAAACTCCCACGGCAAATCACGGGAAAGAAGCAACTCCCCGGAGAGAGCCGAGAACAAGAAAACGAAAAGCATCAATTAACGTGTCAGAGGAGGCACGGGAACTGTTCTTCGCCGAAAACACGACATTATCCCCCGTGGAAATAAGGACGAAAAAACTGCTCAAACTCTGCTTCTCTGAAACACACAACACATGTAATTTATCATTGTGAGTGTCTGAAGACATCACGGCGGGTGTGGGGCAGCACAGGAAACCTCGGACAGACAACTTTAATAAAAGTGAAGCCATTTTAGATGGAGGTGTGAACAGAGGAGGATGAAAGGCTTCAATCAGCAGATTTAGGTCCAGAGTTTCCCAATCAGCCTGCTGGTTTCCTTTGATAGGAAACAAAGTTTGAAAGAGTTCAACATCGGCGCTTACTAACCGATCCAGTGTTTTGTATGATTTCATGTTTTATCTGAATCTATTGGTCCCGTAGCTCTACTTGTGGCTCTGCTGTCGTCTCGAGTTTCCCCTAGACGACAGAATCGGAATCCGCTTCATTCACCAAGTTTGTGCAGATACACATGACATTTGACTTTGGTTCCACTTTTCTCTCAGTGACGACATTTAAGGAATATAGAAAGAAGAAAATCAAAATACAAAAATTGTTTATACATAAAATATATAAAGGTTAAAGGGTAGTCTTCACTAATGTGCGGATGTTCTCCGTCAATGAGTCCTGTCAGAAGATCAGTCAGAGGAACAAAGCGAAAGCCTACTCTGTTATCAGAGGAAATCATCAGGCTTTAATAGTTTTTTAATGAGTTTGTAGAATGCACTCTGGCGACAGTCTAATAAAGAACAAACTGAGAATCAGGCTGAATAATGTATAGGGGCAGAGGTAGCTCTAATGAAAAGATGATGAGAGGGGTTCCTGAGAGATGGAAGGAGGAAAAGTGTCAGGGAAAGTTAAAACAGGAGCGCTACTAATCATGCTTGCTGAAGAAATTAGACAAAGGTGGGAAGAAGGGGCAAAGCAGAAAGACTCAGTTAAAGAAATAAAGCCGCGAGACACTTTTGGGCAAACAAAGACATTTCCAGACCTGTTCTAATCCTTTCCTTTTTACTTTCAGCAAAGAAAAGCAATTACCTAATGAGGAAATCATCAGGTTTGGGTGTTTGGATTGGAGAAAGATCAGTAGACTGAAAGACAGAAAGGAGTAGACATGTAGGAAACATAAGGAAGGAAGAAGGAGTTATATGAACCAAAAAGGAGGATCAGGTGCAGATATTAGAAAGGAGGTAGACACACGTTTGAACATAGCTAGACAAACTGAGTGACTGAGGTTTTTCTCTACATTTTTGGACTTGACAGTGGCGATATATGCACCAAGTCTGACTATGCCATTATCTCCAAAACTGCACCTCTTGTACTCAGAAACTATCAAAAGGGGAAGAATCAGTGGCATAAGTGGCAGCCAAAGTTCAATGATACGTAAGGAAAGTGAATCCTGGCCCTGGGTGCTCAGATGGGACAGACAATGTACTGTTGCTCAGATGGTTTAAGAAGTAAATGTTGGTCATGAAGCAAAGGTATCAGAATTCAACAAATCATCATGTTTGTGTAACTAACAACTCTACGATGCGGAAAAGTCAGGTGCTCATGGGATCCCTGCCCAAAGTATGGCACGCCCTAGATTAAAAAAAAGTTCAAAAATGATTTTAGGAGCACGACATTGAGTCTGAGGTATTGATCCAGCCTTCAAACATGCTAGATCTCAATCCAACCCAGCATCTGTTGGATGTACTAAACAAACAAGTTTGATCCATGGAGAACCCACCTCATAAGTTTCAGGACTTAAAGGCTCTGCAGCTAACATCTTGGTGCCAGACAACACAGCACATTGCCAGGGGTCTAATGGAGTCATGCTTCAAAAGGTCAGGACTGTTTGGAAGGAAAAGGATAACAAACACACTGACAAGTAGGTGGCTATAATGATCAGATGATGAGCTGGGAAAGTATTTGAAGAGACAAGAAAAAAATGCAAAAAAGCTGGTTATGCTACAGTACAGCATCTTTTGGTAAACTTGTTTTTAAGGTGAAATCATCCAAGATGAATACAGTATATTAAAAATGCCGATGCGACCCTGTGCTTTTCTCCATCTATGTTACTTTCAGTTTTCCACTAGAGCAGCAGTAGAACTACTTAAAATATGAAACTTGTTTGCATTGGTAAATAACAAACCTACCAAAAGGAGTGTACATATGAGAGGTGGAGCAATGGCTTTCATGAATTGTGTTGCCTCAGAATTTGTCTTTATGTCTTAGCTTAAAGGTGCTTTAAACATTCACTGTGATCTCCATTGTATCAGAATAAATGCCTTTAATGAGACCAGTTTCTAAACAAACAAAAAAAAAAATGCAATTTGAGCAAAAAATGTGAAGAAGGTTTACCAAAACAAATCTATTTATGTGTTGTCAGACATAATGGGAAAATCAAAAGGGATTTTTACAATAAAAAAGAAAATGAAATGACAAAAAAAAGAATGAGAAAATGTTTGTCAATAAAAAATACGGCTCAGAACACTTAAAATATCTTAATCTCATACATTAATTCATCTTTCATGGTTTGTCAGTTGCGTTTTCCACTCATTTCCACTTCTCCTGTATGTTTTTTGTCCATCTGGAGAGGAAACAAGGCTCCTTGTTGTTTGATGGAAATCTTTAGGTTCATGATGCAACATACATGCAACTTCATCGTCACGTGCAATGACGCAAACATATGTGAAAATTGTGCTCTTGCCTTCATCTGAGCTGCTGTGTGATAAAGCAGAGTCGATATAACAACAACGGAGACACACGGATGTGTTTTAATGTTCATAAGCAGATCAGAGTGGGGTGTATGTTCAGGTCGAGATGCATTTTTACTGCTTCACTGACAACATACAAGTGCTCTACTTGCATTGGAGTATGCTGAAAGAGCTTGAGATGATTGAAATGATCTTGCTAGAAGTCAGAAAATGGGTACTCTGTTGTGAATAAACATGATCAGCCACTCCACTTACTGAGGAGTTTAAACAAAGCTCCAAGGATACTGTTGGAGGAAAAGTTCACACACTATAACACTACCTTCAACAGCCTAATGGCCCCCACATAGTTGGTCATACGTCCTTACACGGATCGTCCCCACATCTTGAAAGGGGACTCCATGTGGACTCAAAGTGAACGTCTGCCAGAAATAAAGGTAGATGTTAAATTAACTTGTATGCAATGTTGCACAGTAAACCGCTCAGTGGGAAGCAGTGTTCACTTTGAACTATTTTTATCCAATACGGAGCTGATAAGATTGAGTCGCCATGACCAGTTGCAAGGACACACATCAGCCAGACCGACACCATGTGCTGCACTAACAGGTGTGCAGAGAAATGGGGCGAGGCATCCAATTAGCTCATCAAACCTGCTCCATTCAGATTGTGGGAAATGAAGGCATGCAGTCTGTACTCTCCAAATCCCAAATGTCCGCAAACAGTGTGTGCAGAGTCTGTGTCCAACATAAAGCCAGAGAATATGGGAGCCTTAAGTTGTTGATCTAAAACAGTAAGTACCAATCCTGTCTCTGTGGCTTATGGCAAATTTGGACTTCTGCCCTTTTAAATGTCATAACTGAAATTAAAGAAGAAAAAAATGCATGAATAGTTGGATCATTGTTTTATTGTCAATAATTACAATCCATGTCCGTCGCAGAAAAAAGCAGAATCTTTCTGAGAGCATTCAGAGAACTTTTAAGTTCTAGTTGTTCTTACAATGTTTAGTTAGTTTTTTTAAAGATTGAGGTAAACATTAAATTGTGTCACTCTTTCTTACCTCTCAAATAATGTTCTTCCATCTCAGTTACTTAAAATAGTTCTCCCCCAGAAAACCTTTAATTCAAATAACCTGTCAAAATAATGAAGAAATAAATAAAACCACTTATAAATAAATATGGGGAATTACATCAACTGGTATTAAAAACAGAATGTCTGAGGCCTCACATGCAAATGTGTGCTTTTGCTTCAGTGTGTTCACCTCCTCTTTGAGGGCAGTGATTAAACTGTAATAAAAGTGTCGAACAGCAGGGCATCGAAAGGTCGAGAAGGGAGGATTAACGTCGAGGTTATCATGTCCACGAGGAAAGATCACTTCTCATTACCATAAATTGCCACTTACTTCAGGGCCCCTGTGTTTGGCCCCTTTTATGCCAACTCATTCACCCCTCCCTCCCTACACATTCAGGGGGCTCAGGGTGCTGGTCAAAGCCAGATAAGTCGCCTTGACCTTAGAGGTGGCGTTAGTTCAGAGTTCACCTTCTACTTAAATTACTGGACAGAAGGTGAAGGATGCATTGTGTCTAAATGTCTCGGGTGGTTAAATAAAGTTTATTTTCTCCTTATTAAACTTGGGGCATAAAATGTCGACATCAAGACCAAGAATCTGCTGTAAATAAGCTACTGCTGAACGAGAACTACTGCTGAACGAGAACAAGAACCCAAGGGGAGGTGTCTCAGACCCATGCCACAAGGAGGAATCCTCGGACTGGACTCAAGACTTCTTAGAGAGATTGCGTATGTACAATCTGAGAAATGCACCGTAGCATTTTTTCCATTTAATCGGTTCCAATGCTAAACCAGTGATAGTACATTCTTAACCTCAATGTTATGTGATTCCAACGCTGAAAGTTTTGGACCTCAAATCAAAAGCTGTTTCTGTTCTAGCACAAATTTGGACCTGCACCAAAGGAAAGGACTCAAATGGAACAGCAGCCAATCAAAACATTGTGAATGCCATGTTTAAATCTCCTTTATTTAACTTTGATCTGTTTAATTTAAAATCGAAAACCACAAAAGAAAGAAATTGCTCCTCAACAACAATAAAAATATCAGATTAACACCAGAAACACATTATTTTATGTCACTGACACCAAGTTTGCAAAGAATTAAATACATTGCTTAGAGATGCACTTAAAAGTAGTTATTTTCCATCAAACACCAGAAGGCCTCTTCCTGCTTAGTTCTTAAACACTTTGTCTTTTAATATCGCCAGCTGGTGTTTGTAAATCCTGCTCTAAACTTTGTGTTTAACTTGTGATCAGCTGATAGTGAAGCCTTTTGTCAGTGCTACTTGTTTTTGAAAATAGTATCAGTAAATTAAGGTGGTAATATTATGTCATCTGTTTGCAGACATGGGAAAAATATGGTCTTTCTTGTTAAACTGCATCTCAGTCTTTCACAAAAACAATAAAAAAAAGGGGAGGGAGATAACAGATTCCTTAATAATACACCACAATTGCAACAGAAAAGGATTTTCATATTATAAAGTAAACTCGTTAACACCTGAATGTGTCTCAACCTGTAATTTTGAATTCATGCCCAAATGCATCCATTAACTGGATGAAATGTTTACAGTAAAATGGAAATGCTCTGTGTTATGGCCACTGGTCGTAACACTCTGACGTGGCTCTTGGTTTGTAAAAAGGCAAGCCGGTTCATTTACAGAATCAATTAAGAGTGTCTTTAAACACCAGCCACTATTAATCACTGAAATTACTGAAAGTTATTTAGTATTCTCAGAACCACTTTAGCCTGTAGTTGCCACATTTCACTTGCATTTAGGTCTGGACTTTGACTAGGCCATTTTAACAAGTTAACATCTTTTGCTCAAAACAATTCCTTTGGAACTGGGGTGTATATTTAGGGCTTATGTCATAGTAAAGGTGAACTCAGGTGTGCAGTTTTTCCTTGTGAAAGTGTAGCATTAGTTTATCTCCTCAATATAGGAGTTCGACATAGTCCCAAAAGTAAGATTTTAGTCTGATCTCACCACATTACATTTTTATATGTAAAATATTTAAAAAAATATATATTCATCATTTGCCTTTGACTGCAGTTATACTCTAAATAAGTCCACTGGTCTATTTAGGACACATGTAAGTCGACAGAAGTCTGACCAAACTGATTTAATAAATCATTAACATTAAAACTGGATTATGATTAGGATTAAATATTCCCTACACTGTCAATAAAGAATGATTATAAGATCTGCTGATATTTTTATTTGCTCTTACTGAAGCCTAGTAACGAAAGAAAAAAAAAAAGAAAAGAAAATCCTGCAGACAGATTAAGTTAGAATATCTGAGCTCAGTGAAGGTCACTTGGTATATAAACTTAGTAGCTGCTCTCTCTCTGGCAGCAGGTGAGCAGCACCATTAACTTAAACACTCTGAGGAAGAGAGAGATTAGCCTCATGTTAATTTCTGCAGCCGTCCTAAGCTGCATGCAGAATATTAATAAGGCTCAGGTTTTTATAAAGAATCCTCTTTAGGTGGACGGTAAGCACACTTTGAATAAATCCAGCTGGCTTTGTGTTAATATTGTTCTCTCTGCGTTATCCTCCATCACTTCTCCTCGCCGTGGAAGAAGCAGTGGCCCCCGGTGCCCAGGGGCCTCGCTGGCATCTTTTATTATTTATGAATCTGATTAATAATCTGCCACCCTGCTGCAGGAGAAGCTGAGATCCATAAAAGGGCCCAGAAGAAAAGCTGCGCTGGGGTGTAATTCGAATTCTACGTGCTGCAGAGAAGAAAAGGAAAGGGCTCATCATCTCCCAGGAGCTTAATGAGAATAAAAGCTGAGACAATGCTCCTGGAAATCCTACACTCAGCCGGGTAAGCTCATTTTTTTTCACTGAGGTTTTCTTGGGGTGGTGCTGGGGGGTTAAACATATTGGAGCAGACATAGTGGAGAAAATGCAGCGTGGCAGAGCATGTTTCTGGACTTGGTCATATCTGGTGTTGAGGACAACGTCACTATCAAGAACAATATCGCCAACAATTCATATCAATGCATTTTTTCATATAAATATATTTTCACTCTTGCTTGCTTCAAAGTCAGCAGCAAATCCAAATTGTAACCATCCATCCATCCATCCATCCATCCATCCATCCATCCATCCATCCATCCATCCATCCATCCATTTTCTGTACACCCTTGTCCTTGGTGGGGTCAGGAGGACTTTAACATGTATCTTTTAATAAAAAAATAAATGCTGAAAATTTTACGGAGAAAGATTTTTCCCGTGAATAAAACATCTTTGAAGCCTACCTTTATCATGAGCTGGACTTGTACTTTAATGTTTAATGATATAGTTGTATTAGTTAGAATTTTTTTTAAAAAGTGCATTTGTGTTGAGTAGTTTAGAGCAGTCACTATCTTACCTGTCTCCAAATTAATTAATACATGTATTTCAAATGTTAATAGTCATCTCAAATGTTTTGTGCTGTGTGGAAAAATAGGTACTACCAAAATCTTGGGGGAACAACTACCCCACTTGCAATTCCAGATATTTATTTTTCAAAAATAAATATCTGATTATATTCCCTTGAGAAAAGATTTTCAGGCTTTCAAGTTTTCTGAATTTCCTAAAGTTTCTCTGACTTTGAAACGATTCAAGTATTTTGTACAGTGTAAATGCTGGGAAATGGTTACATTTATGGCTAGCATTGTGTTTTAATCTGAACTACATTCTGATTTCCAAAATAAATAGAAAAATATCATTCCTCAATTTTCTGCGATGGACTGGCGACCTGTTCAGGCTGTGCCCCGCCTCTCTCACACTGACTGCTGGAGTTACGCCCCAGAAACTCTTGTGACCCCAAAGAGGGATAAACGTCTGAGAAAATGGATGGACAGATGGCATTTCTCCATTTTGTGTCCTTCAGGAGAAAAACACATTCCATGATATGATATTCCATCTTGTAAATCAGAGTTGAAATGGTGGTCTTGTGTTTGCAAGCTTTCATAAATTTCCTCATTCTGGGATAACTTATGTGATATCTATTCTATTCTATTCTATTCTATTCTATTCTATTCTATTCTATTCTATTCTATTCTATTCTATTCTATTCCCTTTTTTCATGGTTGCTTGTGCAATTTGTTTTAAACAGATAAACTTAGCAACTTCCAAAATCTGAAAATTGTACCCAGTGTTTAACTGGAGTTTTTGAGAAACTTTGAACTTGTTCACAATTCTCTCAAACATGCTCTGTCTGATCCTTTGATTTTGCCATGATGTCACAAGATAAGCAGTAGGTTTGACTTGTTTTCTTAAAATACACCCACATCCCCCTGGTTTGACTGTTTTCCTTTAAGTAAAACAGTCAAACCTATTCCACAACATTGTTTCAGATGTTGTGGAATCATCTGAAACAAGCTAAAAAGAGACCTGAAATCATCAGATGGAGATGTAAGGCTTAGTAGTGTTGGTGTATGTGAAAATTTGAATTCAATAAGATAACTTAAAGAAAAATATCTCTAAACCATCTCTCCTTTCTCAATTTTAGCAGTTTGAAAATAAAAAATAACTTTGGTATTACCAAAAATTACCAACCAAACAGGGAAAAGTTTAGTCTTTAATTACAGTGAGGAAAAATTTCATGTGTAAATGTTTGGCTTCAGCAGTGTGTATATTTTGGAAATGAAGGCCCTGTAGTGTGCTGTAGTGCCAAAGCTGCAAGTAAGATTCTAACTTATCTCAATATTGCACTACTCAATGCATCTACACTTTAAAAAAGTATAAAACGTGTCTTAAATTGTAAAATGGTAAAGAGAGAGTGTTTGCAATATTCAGCAAAATCCAGTCTTTAAATAAATGATAAAAATATAGAAATATGTATATTATTTTTATCTTAAAACAGAGTTTAATCTCGGAATGGAAAGACATTTGAACGTCTAACATTTTAAGACTTTACACAGGCCTTTTTGAAATGATGTTTTTCTAAAGATAGTCTTTAGAAAACAACTTTTCCTGCTCTTTTGCCAGTTTTCCTGCTTTTCTCCTCCACATCAGGTCATTTTTCACACATGTCATCCCTCGGATGTCACACCTGAGCAGCGTCTCTTTCTCAGCTGAAGATCTATGGGTGTTGGATTTCATATTTTCAGCTTATTTACCTCGTCGTTTGTTTTCATTTTTTCCCCCTCACAGATGCGGGTCATTTGACAGTTTAGAGTCGTTTTCAAATCTCCGCCACAGAAACATTCATACATTATAACTCTGCCTCTCCTTCCCCACCTCGCAGGCTGCGGAGAGAGCAGGAGGAAATATGTTTCTGCCACATGCTGATTTACAGCAAGCTGCCGGTGGAGGCTGAGAGATATTTGTTTCCACACGGCCGCCGGTGAGTCAGACGGCAACTGTTACTGCATCTTCATATCCTCGACACCGTCTGATGAGCTCAAACATCCACATATGGAGAAAATTCGCAGATATGCTTTATCAAAACAGAACAAAAACAAGGCGTTTGGCTCAGTTGCAGAATACCTGGCAGCACAGGTGGCTATTTTTCAGGACAGCTGTGGGAATTGTCCACACAAGAAGTTTTCTGTGTAAGTAAGAAAGGGCAAAAATTTACACATTAAAAAAGAGCCCTTCCATCTTTAAGAACACTTAGCTGGTGATTTATATAATAATTACCAGATAAGTGGAGTTGATGGTTGTAATTTTCTGATGAATTTCAGATGATAAATTCCTGACAAAGTGCAGCGTCTGAGCAAATAAGTCTTTAATTTATTTTTTACAGCACAGTAATTTACTTTAAGGCGAATTATGGCTGTAGGAGAAAAAAAAAAAGGCTGCTGTGATCTTTATTCTCCATTATCCGTAACTGTTTTATGCACTCGGTCTGCGCTGGAGTGAGCTGGCTTTCTTTACGACGTGGACTGAAGTCTGCAGGTTTGTCAAGCCTTTTTCTCCTGGAAGTCAGCAATAAAAAGTTAACAATGTGCTGGTGATAAATGGGAGCAGTAAGAACATGATGAGGTTCACTGTGATATTCCCCTCTGAAACAGCCTCACATCAGTGTTTACAGCAGCAGCGTCAGCTAAAAAACTATGCTTAAACTATGACAGAAAACCATCAATTCAGGTCTGCAATGTGAGAGAAACTGAAATCTGCTGGTTTTCCCTTCATTTTATACTGAATTTTCAAACAGAAAAGGTCTTATTGGGGCTAAAACCTAATATTTAGATTTAGATCTGAGGAGCTTTCAATTGAGGGAAAATAGCAACGACTGCTCCTGTTTTTAATGAGTGAAGATGAACTGTGAGCCAGTTTAAACACTACAGAATTAACATCATCCATTCAGCAGCCCCCTTCAAGGTCAATGTAAAAGATCAAATCATGTCTAAACCTTTACGCACTGAGTGAGCAGAAGAGGCCTGGTGTTTGATCCAGATTTACCACTAGAATCCAGCAGCAAACGCAGCGTATGGATGCTGTGTGGACAGGAATTGATCAATATGTCTAACGATCATTATCAACACATTCAAATCTAACCTTGTCCAAGATTTGGTTGTGAGAGAAATAAGAAGATAATGGAAACCTGTAACATCTCTTTTCTCATTGACACTAAGGCTCTTTTTGCAGGATCCAAAGGTTTTTCCGGGGCAGAAGGAGTGCATGGTCCCCCATCCCTGGGTTTGATTTCTGACTTTGAGACCTTTAAAAGTCAGGAATCAATTCAAAGCACTTTGAATTGCCTTGTTGCTGAAAATGTGCTATATAAATAAAATTACCTTACCTTACCTTACCTTACCTTACCTTTCTGCACATTGTCTCCCAACCTCTCTTTGCCCGTTTCCTGTCTGATTACTAGGCACTAGAAATCAACTAAGTCTTCTAGTGCCTTAAAGATAATATGGTAGATACAGAGTCACACATTCAGAAATTATTGTACCGTTGTGTAAATTGTTAACATTTAAGATGTAATGGTACATTACAAAAAAAAGCTGTGTACCTCTATGAAATAGGTGGTAAATGCACTCTCAATGTAGCTGATTAGAGTAATTTGTTTTTAGAAGGTGCAATTTTTATCTCAAAATAGAAAACTGGCAACATAATCATTTTGTTGATTGTCGGCTCCTCAGAATATGGCCAGGGTTCACAATTACGAAAAGGTGGATTTGGTCCTTCCTCAGAATTAGGGTGATCGGGCCTACAGCTGCAGTAATGAGGGTAAGGCTACACTTTGACATGGTAAAATAACCTATGTTCATGTTACATGACTGAAAAAATGAAATCATGGGGACAAGTGGATGAAATGAGCATCCTCTGTTGCCTGGCTGGGCTTTATCTGAAATATAAACAAAGTGAGGAGATCCATCGTACATGTGTTTGGACATTGATATTGAAAGGAGTCGGACATCTGATCAGGGTTATTCATCCCAGATAGGTTGATTTGGGGGGTTCAGACTCAGACCTTAACTAAAGAATTACATGTTCCTTCTGGCTTGAGAATGCTTTGCAGTGAACATTTATTCTGCTCAAAGTTGTTATGAACCATTTCATGACATACAGGTGTAATACAACAGCATTTTTGTCAAAATAAAAGTTTAGCTTGTTCTTGGAGCTCTGTTGTGTATCTTCCATGTAGACCGTACTGTTACTTGTGTGGCATTAATATAACAATAATGTGAACATTGCATTTTTTTTTCAATAGCAAAATATGTAAATAGGACATTTTATTAAACTGAACTCTACTTTAAATGATCTAGAAAGCATGGAAATCAAAACATCCAGAATCAGAATGATCTGAGGGAGCCTTGTGGGATTTCCGTGATCTGAATTTGTGAGGGGTGACGTCCTTCCTCCATGTTAACAGCCATCGACACGCTCTCCAAACTTTCAGACGTGATCAGAAGTTTCTTTGTTTAATATCCAGCAATTAAAAGAAAGTTAGTCTAACCCCACAGAAATTTATAAATTTGTCTCAGTGACAGAGACTAACAAAAGAGGCATCCTCTGAGGCTTCCTATCTGGAGCCATCTGGATAGGAGTTTGGCTGTGAAACAATGATTCCCAAATGACTCTTCATATGAAACTTTAATTAATGGGGAAAGTGTGTGATCACGGTGTGGTGAATCATTGGCCTCAGTGGCTAAACAACAAAAACCTTCCAGCTCTGCTTGGGAAACCCTCACAGAAGCAGCCATGGGTCTCAAAGAGACAAAGTAATTACATTAAAGACTTGAATCACATTTTTTTTTTCCTGCAAAGCATCAGCTGTTTGATTAGAGACCGTGGCATCATTTTAGCCTCTGCTTTTTACATGGTAAGATTAAACCTTGCCTGTCCAGGTTCTCTAGTGTCCTCCATGTGTGTGCATCAGGATACAGCTAGTTGGATACAGCTAGTTGCAGGAAAAACAAAACAAAACAAAACAAAACACACACCTCTGCTGCCATGATGCGATTGCAAGTGTGATGTCCATGTGTGGAATCCAACTTCCAATTCTGAAAGCAAACAGCCAGAGGGGTTTTTCCTTTTCAAGGAGAAAAAAAAAAGCCAGCTTTGGGATGTTTAACTGGCTTTAATAAACACCGTTATGAATCTGCAATTTTTTGACAGATTCCTAGAAGGATTTAAAGGCATTTTAATCTAACCTAATTAATACCTCTGACATTGACTATGTTATTACAAAGATGAGACAGAGGTAGGAGAATTGTAAATTAAAATCTGGCCACCAAGTTCAAAGTCATATTACAGTGACTTTGTCCCCATATCATGGATCCATTTCCACCTCAATGATAAAAGCTCATTAAGTCGGGTTCACACTTTGGAATTATGGGCTGTCAGAAAAGCTTTGGTTTTAAGATCTATTTTAGTGGTCAGTGGTCATTCAAATAAAATATGCAACAATTGCCAGTTTAGTGCTCTTTCAACCGTAGACAAAAAGCATACTGGGAATCACAATGTATTCTTCGTGAATACTAAATTATTAGCCTAAAATAAGGTATGAAGGGGGAAAAGTCTGTAT
>NW_015114658.1:103025-116394 GCF_001443285.1 Poecilia latipinna
AATAAGGGGAAGCTAAAGGAAGGTTTTAAAAATACATACCTTTTTTTGTTTTTTGCCGACTTGAAAATGTATTTTACAGTACAGGAAAAAAAACTGAACTCAGTGATGTATTGAAATGAAATATATCACGGGGCTTTAAGGAATTTGGAAATCCAGCCCCACATGTATTTTGAATGAACTCAGATTTCAAGACAAGAGAGAGTTAAACTGACATATCTACATCGATTGTGATTTAAGCCATACAGTGCTGGGAAAATACAAGTTGTTCTAAAACATAATCAAAATATGCTATGATTTCTCTGGTCTTTATATACCCCAGATATTCTTTATAAAACCTGCCAACTCTTTTTTTTTTTTTTTTTCATGCTACATGTGTATTTATGAGGTTTAAAAATGTATTATGTATTGCTGGCATGGAGGTTTGTTAGATCCAGCAATCATATTTTCATACTTCCATCCTGCCTATTTCCAAATGAGAAAGAGGAATAAAAAAGAGCAGCATATTCAGAAAGAATACAATTCCAGGTGCTAGAGCAAACAGTAACCAATTAATTTTTCACATTCTTATGCTGTAACTCCCCCTCTTGTATCCAGTAAAATGCTGCAAAATTGTGGAAATGTCACTGGTGTCATAAAGTCATTTTATGTTCTACAGGTACAAAAGAAGTACAGCAGTGGAAAGAATTGCTGCCGCCACCTTTAAGAAAAGTTCAGATCAATTTTAAAGCCTCCCATTTGGAAAGAAAAAGATAAAAGAAAAGTGGTGAGAACATGTTGAAAAAAGATAAAATTATGTAATGGTTTCCTCAGAACCAGACATGAACCATGACTGAAGGTCTGAATTGAATTGCAGCGAGCTATTCTGCAGGTTAGGGCTGTTTCCTGCTGTCACTCTGCTGAACATTTTTAACTTCATTCATTCTGAGGTCAGACACCAGGATAAGCTCAGTGATCACAACACAGTCAAGGTCTGTTGCCTCTGCCACCGAGTGACAGCTTTAAATCTAAATCTGGGTCTGGCTGCCGGTCACAGAGAAATAGAGAGGGGACATTATCAAGGACAGCTACTTCTTTTCAGGTCCGAATCATCCAAAAGGAAAGCTAAATGCAGAGTAATAATGTTTTGTTTTTTTTTTTCTTCAGAGAAATATGAAGGAAGAAACCATTGCCGCAAAGGTTGGATACAAGCATCATTAGTTACTGAACAAAAAAGATGCATAAAAAAGGTTTTGCCTAAACCATACCTGGAGCTCAAAAAGGTTGTAAACACAATGGCAGATTGTGGCAGAAATTTGGATAAATATGCAATAATTTCTGCAAATCAAAGATTTTTGATTCACAGGGTAAATACAAAAACAAACAAAAAAAAGTTTTCAGTATTGTATGTTGCTTTAGCCTAACTGAACTTTGTTCATATCTACAATGCAAACAATGAGTCTCATCTTCCTACCTTAGTCCTTTTCAGTTGGAAAGATAACTCCTATTTATCAAATAGGCAAGTTTTGCAGAATAAATTAACGTGAGTCACTAAATGTCAGGAAACTGTACAAATAGAAGTTTGAATAATATAGGCTGTTTTGTACTCACTTTGAAGTAAGTCTGGAGATGGGCCTTGAAATGATTTTTACCGAGAATTGTTTGTGAAGCCAGAAGCAACAAAAACAAAGACAACATCCATGAATGAGATCCAGGAAGCTCTGCAGCCTTCGTACTTTTGTCAAACATGAAGCCGGAGGAAGAATTCAATAGGTTTAGCTGCATTAATGTGTGTATTTGGGGCGGTGTAATTAGCTCTGCTGTGATTCACCCACTGCTTTGATGAACTTTTGAACATGAAACGGGTCGCGGAGCCCCGAGGTCGACTCAGATCAGCTGATATGGACACAACACTGATGTGTCCTTTGATCTCCCCAAGACAGAAAAGAAAAGCAACTTGCAGATTATCTCACATGCAAATCATAGATTTGCCTCACAGCTCAGAACAACACTTTCACACGGTTACATCATGTGTTCTTCTGAGAAATAGTTGACTGTGTTTCTCCAGCTGCAGCGCTCACATGCAAATACTGTGTGGAGTCAGAAAACCCCTGAAATATCCCATGTGCAGAAACTGTTAGCCATGCTTAGAGAACTCCATGAAACCATCAAAGAACCACTTTATTTGCCTCTGTTCATTTGTTAATAGTCATTCAGTACACCACCTCAGGCGACAACACATTTGAAAAGAGTCGGGATAGTTTTCCACTTTGAAATGTGTGATTCCTTCTGCTGATGTGTTAAATACAAACTAAGGATACCAAGCAATGTCTCAATCTTCCTGCAAACATGTCCCATAAAGCATTAGAGGCTTGCATATTTGGTTTCAAATGTATTCATTTACTTTTTTTTTTCATCTTTTTATATGCACCCACAGAAATAAAGCAAAAGAAATAAAGACAAAATTAAATACAAAATTGGCATTTTTATGAAAAGTATTTTAAACACTGGACTTTGAGTTGCAGACTTGCACCTCAACTATTAAGACAGTTAGCTTTAATTTCCTATAGACCTGTTTAATCTTTTTTTTTCTATAGAAAATCTCAGGAAATGAACAAAAATCTTGTTGTTACAGTATAATATGAGACAGATACACTGTGAAAAAAATCCAGCTTTTCTGCCTCCTCCCTTTGGTCCTACTGCCATCTGCAGAAATGAACCACATAGTTAGAAATAAACTATTCAGAAGGTCTTAGCGCTGTCAATCACAACCGTATACGCACTGCTCACACTCTCCCTCTTGCTCTCTGCTACTCTACAGCTAGCTGCCCACAATGTAATCTGCCATGGATGTTGTTTCTTTGCCATTAGCACATTGAGCAGTGCCTACATGAGCATGATTGCCAGTGATAAGACTTTCATCTTGCCTCTGATTGGTTGTTTCTCTTAGGGAATGGTGTATTTCTGCACATAGTAATAGGAGCACTGGGAAGAAGGGAAGAGATAAAATAATGTGTCACATATTGTCCTTTCTAATTAATATGTAAAAAAATATATATATTTTTTACAAAGTTACAAAAGTTATAAAGTTATAAAATGCAGCGTTAAGAAGTAAAATTCTAAAATAATTGTTATCAACAGTCTTGAAAGATGTGTTTGGTGAAGAATAAAGTCTGTGATGGATGATCTGGAGGCAGAGCGTGTCTCACTGCAGTTACGCTGCTTATATTTTTTGGTTTGATTGGGGCAGCTCATTGGCTTTCGCCCCGTCACCCTCCTGCAGGATCTCTAACCCAATGTGATTTGGCCCAGGCAGGCCGCTTACTGGCCTGAATACATTGGTAAACCACAGCACAGGCTGCATGGAAATGCTCCAGCTTAGCATACAGTCTGACATTGATAAGATCAAACACAGCCAACGATGAAATGAGAAAGAAGAGCTCTTCATACTCTGGTTATCAGTGCTGGATTTTACCTGCAGACCGACATCAGATTGTATCAGGGAGAAAGATGTGCAGGACACAGGAAGCTCACGTCATTTCCCATAATCCGCTGAGCGCTGCATAGGGTCAGATCGATGAAGAAAAGAAAGATTCTGAAAGAGCAAAATAGGTATTTTACATTTCTACTTTTCTGTCAAACAAATACATTTATCTCAGTGATTTGAAGTATTTCTGTTTTACCGTAGTAAATGTTCTGTGAAGACTACAACTGTTTTCACTGTTTTACCACTGTGGAGTAACAGCAGAAAAGGGGGAAAAAAGAAATTTAACATTGTGTTTCTCTTTGCTAAATTTTAACAGAAATAGCCTTCAGAAAAACTGACAAAAAAAAAACACACATCTTGAGAAAGAGACAAATTTGTTATTTCCACTTCTAATGACGTCAGAGTTTTATTTTAATCTTACAAGCTTTCATGTTATTGTTGTTGTTCTTATTATTAACAACAATAATATCAGAGAAGTGTTCAACTTCTCACTGTAGTTTCTCTTAGATGCCCCGACCTGCTTGGTCAGTTTGTTTCTAATCTGTTTAAGGCCTTCACACTGTTGTAAGCTTCTTCCTCGGAGTAGCAGGACTCCTGGTATCTGTAGAGCAAAGTCTGGTGTGAGCCCAATGAGCCAAGATTCGGTAAAAAAGAGGGGCACAGATTAACGAAGATGTGAGTTTTTAATGTTAAGAAGCATCAGTTTGTCTGCTCTGCAAAACCAAGATCTCAGTGAGGATCAATGAAGAATTGAGAAAAAAAATGCCTACAGAGGACCGGAGGTTTGATGTTTCCTCTCAAGGGAAGATGTCCAGACAATGATGACAAAGAGCAGAAAAAACACATCTGGTGTCAGATACCTTATGTGACCCCATTTTGAAAAAGTTTATGAACTTTTAAACTTCTAGTTTGGTTGATTTCCTAAAAATAATAATCCTTTAAGAACCAAAGACAAAGTTCTGAGTGTACATACAAAATAGGTCATACAATAGGCCCATTTTGATTGCTTTTCATTATTGTTGGTATTCATTAAATAGAATTGAAACAATAGCAATTAATGGATCGATTAACAATTAGTTTTGTGTTCATTAACATTATTTTTCAAATGTACAGTATTAAAAGAATGCTTTTTTGCAGGCGATTCCCTAATATGATCCTCTATTTAATTTATCAGTGGCTTTTTCATCACATTTGCGAAAAAATAAAACAATGAATATTTCTTTTCTTTTCAGGACTCCAATCGTTCTCTTGCTTCTGATGGGTTCTCTCAGCTGGACAGGTGCTGAGCCTCTCTCTGAAATAGCAGCTCCGATTGAGTTCAGATGGTTTCAGGAGCCTTCAGACCGACACAAAGGTTTCAAATAGAGGCATATCAGCGCTGATGGAGGACCAAAGTGCAGTAGAGCCGCTGGCAGACAGCATGATGATCGCTGTGTGAGAGAGGCTGCACGGAAAGAAAAGAAACACACTTAAAGGGCCAGCCGGCAGCGATCCGCGTGACATTTTCAAGGTGATGAAAATGTCACCGAGAGAGCTGGATAACAGGAGGATACAGGCTGAAAAATTTAACACTAACCAGTAGACTTTACTCAAGCAGAAGTGCCTCTGAGAGTTGAAAAGATGGAGCAGAAAACACTTATTTAATGCAATTATCACACAGTTGCTTTCACCTTTTCATCTCAAGTTTTCCACTTAAAGGATTGTTCAAGTTCCAAGGATTATCTGGTGCCACTTTCAACTCTGACACTCTTCATTAATGAGTAAAATCGAGATTATGCTTGACACTGAATAATCTGATGCTAACCTCTTTAATCTATGAGGTAACACTGATGTCAAACAGTGAAACAGTAGTATTTTAGGAAAAAAGCTCACTCAATAGATCTTCATTGTTTGCCCTCAGTCAATCAGACTTTTTATTACGTGATCTTTCAAAGGAGTCATGACCACTAATTTGTTATGCTTGATGACGATATATTCATACCTATCAAGTTTAGGATTTGAAAATACCGAGCCACTCGGTGGTCATCGCCACAAAATGCCGTCATGGAGCCCCTTCTTTTCCTGAAAGGTGACAACCCTACAAGATCTTGCAAGTAGGTATGTAAATAGTTTTGGTCAGTGTTGCGATGGACTGACAACCTTCTGAGAGCCCATACCGACTTTTTTCCCATTGAACATAGAGACCGGCTCTTCTGATTTCCTTTAGGACAGATATAGAGAATGGAAACATAGGTAGATAAATCTATTGTTCTCAACACTTTATATTGCAACAATATTTTCCTTACTAGAGAAAGAAGCCAATGGGACCTTCTGCATTATAAAAAGCAGTCCAGTTCTATGAAAGTTGTTTTAAAGAACAGAGACGTACGGAATAAACAAATTTTATAATCGTTTTTAAAAACACGCAATGGAGGTGTGCCTATTTCTTGGACAAACTCTGGTCGAGAGCAGTAGGTAGGATTAGGATTTAAAATCAGCATGCCCAAGAGAAACAGAAACAACCTTCATGTTGTGTACAGAGTAAAAAGCAAGACAGTTTCTGCTCTCCTCTCAGGCTGTGGACCAACACACACAGCCCGACCAAGATACTGGAGCTGCTTTCTGCTGATGTCAGGACATGAGTTGTGATCAATCGATTAACATGTGCCTGAAACATTCATAATGTTCACCTGGCAGCTGGACACCGACGCTGCAGCGTTCAATACCGAGGTCAGTCATAAAACAAACATGAGAACCTGCTGAAGGTGAAGAACAGCCTCTGTCCGCTTCAGGCTCGGCTCAAACAGCATGTCAAAAACTTATACAGCGCTTTGACTCGTCTTTCAACACAAGTCAGCGGAGTGGGAAGCTGCCGCCTCAGGCAAAACCGTGTTCGACAACCGTAAGATGAAAGAGGTGCTGTGCAGGGAGCTCTGAGTGTTCCTCGGGAAAGGAGATGCACAAAAAATAGCAGCATGAATGAAAAAAAAGAATAATAGATCAGGAGAAAAGTTTCAGAAGGGAGGAGGACAATATGAGGACCAAGACGAGTTTGGTCAACCTGAAGGCAGGTCAGTTTGTTTTACTTGCAAAACAAAAGGCAAATATGAATAGAAATGTGATCAGTAGAGTGAAGGAATGACTACCACAGGGAAATATTTGAATGTTTGCACAAAACAAACTTTGAGTTAAATTAGGTTCATTCTGTGGCAAGTTTTGTTTATCTCAGAAAATCATATTTTCATATTTTTATTTCAAAGAGCAAATAAAAATAATGCACCATTTATTTTACTGCATATAAACATATATTCTTCTGAACTCAAGATTACCGATTCTTTTTAAAAAGTATATATTTATCTTCAAGAGTTTCATAGCGAACCTAGTGTTTATGTATCAGGATATGAAAAAAAGTCAGGTTTTCAGTAGGTTCTGAAACTGTTTACATCTGACTTCAAGCTTACAAAAACACAGATTGTTCCAGAAGTCTTGTGATTCAATGGGATATTAAGCATATTTGGAAAGTCAATCTATGCTGTGATATTCCTTTAAGAAAGACAAAAGGCTTTTCAATCAACCTTTCCAAACAAGTCATAGTTACTCAGTTCTTCTAATTGTTTTGTCATGAACCCTAATATTTAACATACAAGCCAAAAACTGTAAAGTTGGAGATGAAACTCATGACACATAAAAGTGACGGCCAGTAACAGTTTTTTTTTTTTTTTTTTTTTCTCTGAAGTCAATGATTTTGTCTTTCTGCCATGGCAGTGTGTCAACACATGCAGTATCTCTTTGAAACAGTCAAAACATCTGTTTTTAAAGAGGAGGTCATCATGAGGACGATCAGTTTATTAATTTATGTCATGGCTGCTACTCTCTCCTTTAAACTTTTTGAAACACCGTGAGTGCATTTAGTTCTTCCACACACAGCATTTATCCAATTCTTTCAAAACTTCACCTTCCCTCCCTCCTTCTTTCTGGCAGCTCTTTCCTCTGTCTGGACCTTCAATTGGCCTCTTTAGTCTCGACTGTGACAACTTTTGTTTCCTCGGCTGCTGCCTGAATCTCTTTGCTGAATTTAGAGTGAATGACTTTAAACCTCAGCTCTGACCTGCGTCCGGTCTGAAAGCTGCCTCTAGTCTACCTAGCCTCCTACCATATATTACCCGCCCTGTTGCTGGGAAATAATAACTATCAGACCGGCGGCAGCGCAGGATTACTAATGGGCTGCAGCTGAAGATTTGCAGCTTTGGCGATCTGTCACAAAATGAAAATAATAACAGTGCCAGAGTCAGACGGGGAAATATGCTGCAGAGTGTGAGTGTGTTCCTGACGTGACCGAAGCCCAATAAATTATCCATTTCGATTTCTGAAGCAGTCAAAATGATGAACTCCCCAACAGGCCTCCACGCTTACCTGTGTTGATGCATGTTGTCCCCCTAGTGTGACAAAGTGGCTATTTAATCACAGATGTGAGGCCATTTCATTGCGGGGAGGCTTCTGACGGCAGCAGGGTTTCCTCTTATTGTCCACATTGCAGCTGAAACTGTGTTTTTAAAAAGGTTTCATCTGTCCAAGTCAATTTTGACTAATATGTGGAACAGTAGTGTGAATTCAGCTTTGTCCTCCTGTTGTGTTCACAGACACTAAAACCAAATTTTAAACTTTTAAGATCGCCAGAGACACGTAACCTCATCCTTAGTAGCAGGGAATTATAGATGTCCATCCATCCATTATCTTACACACTTACCCCTATCCCAGTCTGTTACAAATGTCAATACCTTCAACTCTGTTTAACTTACAAAAATTGCACAATCCAAAACACAAGTAAAACTTCAACCAGTAATATTAATAAAATGCATTCAATAGAAAAACAACAACAACAACAACAAAAATGTGTGGCAGAGCTAAATGCAGATTTTCAACAGTATTTCATTTCATTGTCTCTCTTAAGGCATCTTAATCTGTTACAGGTCAACCATTTGGCTCAGTATTTTGCTGCATTGATGTACGCTTATGTCATTAAAATTAGTATTATGAAACCAGGAGTTTCACTGTTTTTTATGACACTTTGGGTTGCACTTCACACCTGCTCACTAACTCAGCTTTTTGATTACATCCCAAGAACCAAGTTAAAACCAAAATGTGTTCACTCCCTGTGATGCTCTGGTCTTACATGTCTCAGTGACACGGCATGAAAGCTTGTCAGGTGGAGTTAAAAATCATCACCACAGGATTCACTGTAACAGTGCATAGATGCACATTGCATCTATGGAATATGCTAAATCAGCCTTACTACGAGAAACAAAATCCAGAAAGCAACCAGTGACAAGTTAAGTCAATTTATCATTCAACAGCAATCGAGACAAAATGTAGTGACGGGGGCTGTTTGAGTTTATATAGACGAGATTCTTCACTGATTGGAGGAGCACTTAGAAGACACTGCATCTGCAGAGCAGATGGGAATCCTCAAATCGAGGACAATCCTCAATGTGCAACCGCACAGCTGGGTCAGTCAGTCATCAATCTGCCGTCAAAGCAAACATAAATTGTATATTGAAATGCAAAATCACAAAGGTAACCCTCAATCTTTAACTTTAAAATAATTATTTAATGTTTTCAAGCTTGTCCTGTTTGAGTACATTTTATTAAGTGATGTCAAAACTTTATCTCTGAAGATAAAATTAGGAAGTTATCAGTTAGGAGGATTTAAACATGACATTCTGAGCTCCTATTGTAATGTCATCAAATTATTTTCAGTTTCATGCTCATACTCTTCAATTACACTCATACCTTAACTTAATTTTCTAAAATTAGAATCAGTCAAAAATAAACAATGACACACAAAAATATCATGTGCACATCCAAAATGTCTATTTGTAACATGCAAAGAACTTCATGGTATTCACTGATCAATTTTATATTGGAAGAGCAGCACTGATCTAATTGTGAAAATGAGCTGCAAATTGTTGTGAAAGTAAATTTATTCATGTCAGATCACCAGCTGAGGTGAATAAAACAAGATCTGAGAGAGAGTTGAAGATGAGTGAGACGGAGGTGAATAGGCTGGATGGTCTAAAACTTCTTAGAGTTGTTATCAGCTCTTTATGTCAACTTCCAAAAGTGGTAAAGTAGAACTAAAATTGTGAAATCTGCTGAGTAGATTATTTTGTGAAAGGAAAGACAGTGAAGCCAGTGGAAGAGAAATGACTGTAACTACATTTAAACCAAATAGAAACTGTTAAGCTGAAAAGAACATAAAAGCAGATGTCAGAATCAGAATTATTTAATTACCCCCAAGGGGAAAGTCTCAACTTTACAAAGACGACACCCGATTAAAAGTCAGGTGTAAATATAGCAGCTCTTTTAGCCAATCAAAACTTCTGAAAAGACTGAACAGTAGAATCATAATTTAAACTAAGATCATGTTTTCCAAAAGAATTGACAGATTTGACCTTTGGGAATCCTTTCATTTCACCCAAAGTGTTTTGTATATAAAAGAGCTCTTTTAAAGATTGTCATATAAATATTAACTATAAGTACATTACATTGAATCTAACTTCTTAACGAATGTTAGTAATCAATATGAATTCAGAATAATTGATGAGGACTGATGATACAAATGAAAAGAGCTATTTATTTTATTTTATTTTTTATTCTGTTTTTGTGGAGGTGTCTAATTTTAGCAGCTAAATTGATTCTTGTGTGTACTTGGGGAGTTTTGTGCAAAGTCATCAAGTCACATTGTAAATAATTTGCATCAACACAACAAAAGTAAAAACTACTCTTTTAGAGAAGATATTGAGATATATAGAAAATTTAAAACAGATTTAGTCAAATTGCTGCACCCCAAGTACTCAGGGTATACAAGGTAAGGTAGCAAGCTTAATTAGCTTCCATAAGCGAGCAAACAGAAAAAAATCACACCAGGTATGAAAAATAAGGCGAATGAGGTGAAGCTGAAGGAGTTTTTCTCAGTCCAGCTGCAATTTAAGCCAAAAACTGTGATCGTAAACCAACGTTGCACACAGGAATGTCAAGGTTCTTTTGATCCTGTGGGAGATAATAAAGTTTAACTTCTTAAAATTGGAATTTATACTGTTCTTTTTTTAAATTCACAGAGACTCACAAAAAAGAATATTGAGAAAATGAGGAAAAAAGTATCTCTCTGAGACTGTGAGATAAAATTCATCTGATGGTCAGATTTTTTAATAAAGCTGAAGGGTTGAGCAGGTTTGTGCTGAGCTGTTTGAACTGTTGTCTCAGTGCAGTCTCATGATGTTTTTATGGGTTTCCTCCTGTGACCCAATAAAGGATCTGACTCCACTCTAATTGGACCTCTGTAATTAGCCATCTGAGGTACCTTTGTCTTTCTCGTCCTCTCCGATTGCCTGCGAGCGCTTGATGGGTCGGAAAACTTCCTGCGACTCGGAACACACAGCCACTGATTGGGCCCCCAGCTTTTTCTCTCCAAATCTGCAGAATCAGCTGGCTGTTGGTGGCTTAACCGGAAAGGGCAAACATGGATTTCAGAGAAGCGAGTGAATTTCGCTCAGCTGCTTTGAGCCATACTGCTGCTGGGTTTTCAGACAGCTTGTTGTTTCTTTGAACACTGCAGGGGTTTCCGCCTGCAGAATAAACACCCTTCTTGTTTAAGACTTGTTTCATTTGGCAGCAAATTAAATGTGCTCGTTCTGCTGCTCGTTGTGGAATTAGTCTACATTAACACCAATGTTTAGTTTCTTCCTGAAAAGCAATCATTTCTCTCTAACTGGATCTAAGTTACCACATTTAGTCTGATTAGCATCATAAAACTGTATCTGTTGCTGCCTGTTTGCATTTCTCAGAAATCTGAGAGAAAGAGAAACAGAGAGGGGAAAAAAAAACTTGAAGTCAACTGCTGAAGGAAAGGGGAAAAATTTGGGCTTCTGAAATTGGGCTGAATTTGACAAGATGCAGACCACATGTAGTCACACCCAGTGCTGACTCCTTGTAAGTATATGGACTGGGCCAATATATACTTGCCAATTGAGGGGCAGTTTTATGTAAAATTCATCATATTATCATATCATAATTTTATTCCCTCAACAAAAACATACCTGAGTGTTGCTTTGATTCTCTCATTCTTTAAGAAATTCTTCAGTCTCCCGGTGCCTAGCGCTTGCTCCAACAAAGTCTACTATGTTGGAACCAATGTTCAGTTTTAAACTGAAAATTGGTAAAGGCTTAATGGAGGAATGTTGTTGTGATGTCCTGCAGAAGGCGGAGGGTCAGAAAGAGCAGGATCTTCTTAAAGAGACAAAGGTCCAATTTTAAGACTTTAAACTGCAAAGTCAAGTTTCTTTTAAGTCATATTTGATGCATCCAGCATTTTCAGCTGCAGGTAACAAAGTTTTTTCTGAGTTCTGAAGCTTAAAGAAACAAGAAATTGGATAGACAACTGTTATGTCTGTTAGTCACAGAGGTAAAAAAAAAAAAATACCCAGTCTGATGTTGGTCCTCATCACCGTCTTTAGTGTTTTCCTAAAATTCTTTAACTGCATCAGGATTAGCAGAAAAACAGCAAGATCATTGTAACATACAAAAAATGAAAAAAATAAATAGATTTATCTGAATGGCTACGTTTCCAGTCGAATTATCAAGGTTCATAGCATGAATTCTTTTGTCTACCATTATTAGCAAAATTGATTAGATTATGTTTAAAAATGTCTGAAAAAAAATGTTGAAGCATGATTACAGGGAACAAATTTTCTTCAGTTTTACCCAAACTCTCAATGTGAGTGTTAGCTTCGGTTCCTTTTGACATTTCATAATAGTTACTGTGTCTAAAAATATGAAACTACTGATCAAAATGCAAATATTGGACAAAATTGCATTACTAAAACATTACCTATATTTAAATCTCTTCACTGCAATAGGCTGTTGGTTTCTCATTGCCAGAGGTGGACAGACTCAAAACTGTGAGCAAACACGCTAACTGTGCGAAACACATTCAAACAAAACTCACTATATCCAATGTGAGGCCCTTTGCCATTTGACTGCTTGAAGACAAAATGTTGGCATTACAAGCTCTCATGTAATGCCATTGTAGGGAAAGTGTGAATGCCTTAACGGCTGGTTTAATTCAGCATAGGCGGATTAAATTAGAGTCCCTCTTCTATCTCCGCTGAGATCAGCAGCTTTAAAGAAAGGATCCTCTCTGTCACTGAAGTGTGCTGATGGGGAGAGGGCCGTGGTGGAGGCAGGGAGCCCTGTGGGCGTGAAGCTACCGTGGCAGCTCTTAATGCAGCTGTCATGCGTCCTGGTCCAACCATGCGCTCTTCCCCTGCTGCTCCGTCACCTCCGAGATTATACGGCTTTTAAATGAGCCTCAGCCGTCGGGAATGGCATCCGCGGAACGCTTGTCGCCTCTGCAACGTGAGCCATGATTTGCTGTGCTATTAATCTCTGCGGGGAGATTCAGCCGATTTGTCCCCATCAACAAATGAAGCCGTAAAACTTCTTTTCCTCTCGCACATGTCTCCCCTCTGACGATAGCATCCGGCCATCAGTTGGACCGGAACGCTGCTTAGCAAACCGTGTGATCGGAGGGAGGATGCATGTAGACCTTTTGAGAGCACAGCAGACGGAGACACAAACGTTTAGGTTTATGTTCAGTGTCCGAGATTTGAGTTACACCGAACAGGGGGAGGGGCCGACAGTAAAACAGGCTCAGAGAGATTCATTATGTGAATTAACATCATGTCAGAGACAAAAGTTTCTGATGCAGGAAATGAACATCTGCTAGGGGATGAAAGGATTGGTTAATCAAATACTTCCACTGTACTTTAATTGATCTCATGTCTGCCACAAACAAATGGGCTTTAAATGGTCATATATTTTAATATTTGATGTATGGGATTGAAATTAAGCAATCTTTATACTTCTCTG
>NW_015114659.1:0-684 GCF_001443285.1 Poecilia latipinna
AAAACCACTGACTGAGCGACTTCACTTAAATTAGTGTCACTGTCCTCCAGAATGCCGCTCTGGACTCTGTAGAACCATTTGTCTCTGTAATGACATCTTCAATACATTTATTTGTATCCCAGGCTTAGTTTATGGACTGAACAGACAGAAACAGTTACCATTATACATTTTGAACTGTTGATTTTATTTTTGAACCATTTTTTTATTGTAAAGTGTTGATTTTATTTTTGAACCATTTTTTAATTGTAAAGTGTTGATTTTATTTTTGAAACCTTATTTATTGTAGTGTTTTTGAACCTTTATTTATTTTGAAGTGTTGATTTTATTTTTGAACCCTTATTTATTTTGAAGTGTTGATTGTCTGAAAGACCTTAGACATGAATTGCCCCATATGGGGTTTGAACCAACAACCTCAGCATTACCAGCACGGTGTGCTAACCTGCTGAGCTAACTCACCTACCTTGCAAACTGTTGAGTTTCCATGGATTTAAGAAGAACTTAGATGATCTTACCAGAAAGGATTTGATACGTGTGCTTATATTCTAATGTTTTTCAAAACAACATACATAATATTTTATTTTCCAGAGATTTTGTACTTTGAAGTGTTGATATTATTTTTGAACCATTTTTAATTTTCAAGTGTTGATTGTATGTTAATTTTATTTTTGAACCATTTTTAATTTT